>NC_086172.1:7542500-7842500 GCF_023053635.1 Elgaria multicarinata webbii
GAAAGCTAAATGCATGGCTGCAATTTTTCACAGCAGACACATCTTTAGTAAGGTTTGGCCTCAAAATGCAGGGACTTTTGGTCTTGAAACGTTTCCTCCCCCTCCCTACTCTGCCCCCTTCCTCACCCACCATATCTGGACATGCTTTTCTATAAGAATTCTAAGCCAGCCTGTGTGGTGTGTAATCATATATATATATAGTCTCAATTTGTGGCACCTGCCTAACACAAACACACACACACACACACACACACACACTTCAGTTCCCTTTAAGAAATCTGCTGAGGGTCTCCCTTCCTGGAATGAGCATCCATTGACAGATGCAACCCTTCTCTGCTGTTGTCTGGAGCTGGTCTGTTTTATTTTACAGACGAAGCCAGAGTGTTCTGCCTTATGACTGTCCTCGAGTCACAGGGCAGCTTGCAGTCCTAAGTGGAAAATTAAATTACATTGATGAAATTAAAATGGTGCACATAGGATGTTCTTGTCAATTTAGCACAACGGTCTGGTCTTCTGTAGAAGATTTCACATTGGAAAGCTTTTTAAGGATGGTTCTCAGCCATGACAGCTTTGTGGGGGTGGAGATGGTCTGGGGTACGTGGTTTTCAGTCATACGTCTGCCAGATCTGTCGTGTCTTTTTTGTACATGATTAAAATAAGAATACTTCTTGTTCTATTCTTTGTGGCGGGGACTTTTCTCTGCAGTAGGTCAAAAAGATGGATTTGAATCTACACAGTACGGTTGGTCAAATGACAAGTGGCAAGTTCAGTAGAAACATGGGAGCACAAATTCTTCACAGCAGAATGCTACTTTAGGGCTGAACTAAAATGGCCCGACCTTGTCATCATTTTTTTTTCGGGGGCAAAGGAATGGGGTGACCATTTTGTGGGGCTTTATCAAGGCATAGCACTATCCCATTGCCTTCTTGGGGGGATATAATGGCGGCTGGCCACTGACCACCCCAAGGAGCACTCGCACTCTCTCTCTCTCTCTCTCTCTCTGCTGTGTGGAGGGCAATGCTTTCTAAACACCCAGAATGGCTGTTTTTACAAGGATACTGTTGTTTTTATGCTTTTTATGTTTTTATACTTTGTATATCTGTTTTTAATGCTCACTGTTTTAAACTTTTGTAAACCGCCCAGAGAGCTTCAGCTATGGGGCGGTATATAAATGCAATAAAAAAATAAACAAACAAACTGGGGGTGAGTCTGGGGAAGGAGAGGGAAGGCGCTAGGGGTGCAATCCTAGGCACATTTAGACAGAAAAATGTCCTACAACTCCCAGCATTTCCCAGCCAGCTTGTTTTTGTCCCTTCCTGCCAAATGTCCTGGATGACCTTCGGCTGTGCTTTCTCCATGTATAAGAGGAAATCGATGCCTACCTGCTCCACAAGGCAGATTAAATGCAATGACGTCTACTGATTATGTTTGGGGGTTTTGAAAGAAAGAAAAAAGAAGTGCAGAAATCTTGTTAGTGTCAGTATTCTTTTGCATCCAGTGAAGGAAGATTTGCAAGCTAAATTGGCTTGGGATGAGATGGCATTGCCATGTGAGTGTATTCTAGGATTCCCCCCTAGCTGAATTGCAAAGCAGAAGCAGAATGAGCCTCACCCCTGTTTCAAAGGCCATTCAGTGCTGGTTTTATGAACCTTGGCAGTGTTTCCTTCACACATAAGAGGGAAACGATCCTTCTCCGCTCCCCAAGACTGGTTGATGTATAACTATATTAATGTGAGGAGATAGCGTAGTACACGCCTTACATGCAGGAGGCCTCGGGTTCAATCTCCAAATAGGGCTGGAAAAAGCCCTTGCCTGAAGCTCTGGAGAACCATTGCCAGGCAGTGGAGACAATACTGAGCTAGCTGGCCCAATGGCCTGGCTCCATATAAAGCAGCTTTTTGAGTTCCTACTAGTGCAGCCTTCCTCAACCTGGGGCGCTCCAGATGTGTTGGACTACAACTCCCAGAATGCCCCAGCCAGCATTCTGGGAGATGCAGTCCAACACATCTGGAGCGCCCCAGGTTGAGGAAGGCTGTACTAGTGGGATGTAAGAGTGTGTTTTTTTCAAGTAATGTTTAGAGAGTTTTTTAAGCCTTTGATGAGGAGAGATTTGGAGAATAATTCTATGTATATGCGTTACTTATACTATCAATAACTGATTCATTCATCAGATCCATTTTAGCCATTTCAGTGCAATATCCAGTCCCAACATCATGGATTAGAATAGAAGAAGGCAGAGAAATACAAAATATATAACCGAATAAACTCTTCGTAGGACTACCTTTGAAAACGGTTCAGAAGCTGCAGCTTGTGCAAAATGCAGCAGCCAGACTGATAACAGGGACAAGATGGTCTGCTCATATAACACTGATTCTAGCCCACTTGCACTGGCTGCCTCTGTTTCCGAGACCAATTCAAGTTGCTAGTTTTGATCTATAAAGCCTTATATGGCTCGGGACCACAATACCTGATAGAATGCCTCTCCTGGCATGAACTGACCAGTACACTACATTCAGCATCCAAGGCCCTCCACCAGGACCTTCCTCTGAGGGGGTCTTGGATAAAGGAGATACGGCCTTCTCAGTGGTGGCTCTATTTTGTGGAATGATCTCCCTGACAAGCCCCCCCCCCCCCTGGTGCCAACATTGTAATCTTTTCAGTGCCAGGTTAAAACTGCCCTTTTTCCCCTCAGGCCTTTGGCCTTTGCTCTGGTCCGCTTGCACTGGCTGCCTGTATGTTTCCGAGCCCAATTCAAGGTGCTGGTTTTGACCTATAAAGCATTACACGGCTTTGGACCACAATACCTGATGGAACGCCTCTCCCGATGTGAATATACCCAGTCACTACGTTCAACATCTAAGGTCCTCCTCCAGGTGCCTACTCTGAGAGAGGCTTGGAGTGTGGCAACGAGGGACAGGGCCTTTTTGGTGGTGGCCCCCAGACTATGGAACAATCTCCCTGACAAGGCTCGCCAGGCGCCAACGCTGCTATCTTTCCAGCGCCAGGTTAAGTCTTTCCTCTTTGCCCAGGCATATGGCAGCACATCTTAATCACCCACATGTTTAGGTTTTTAACGGTTTTTAATGCTTTATGTGTGTATGTTCTGTGTTTTAAAATTTTAAATTTTGTATACTTTTAATCTAAATTTTAGAATTTCTGTAAACCGCCCAGAGAGCTCTGGCTATGGGGGCGGTATATAAGTGTATTAGATAGATAGATAGATAGATAGATAGATAGATAGATAGATAAAATAACAAGTCTTTTTTTTATCAGGTGCTGGATTGTCTCTGGCTGATAGTTTAAATTGTTTTAGATATATGTTGTTGTTGGTTGTTGTTGTGTGCTATCTGTTTTATGTCCTTATGTGAATGGTTTTATACTTCATATAATATGTATGCGTTTAAATTTTTGTGAACTGCCTAGAGAGCTTTAGCTCTGGAGTGGTATAGAAATACAAGAAATGAAATGAAATAGGGCCAAAGGTGTACTGTTCCAAACACTCTCGTAAAGCGTAACACCATTAGTCAATATTCATACCATACAGCAGTTCTACTACACCTTAACCCCATCCAAATACGATGTGCCAGAACTAATGAGGTGCCCCAAGCTGGAAGCACCTGCAATCAAATAAGAATTTCCTTAATTCACAAGCATGTGCTATATGCAAGAGCAAGCCTTCCCTGTTCCATGAACATGGTGGTATGAGAGCTCTAACAGAGCTCTCTGTTGATACCTAGAGAGTCTAAAACACTGCAGCCACACGCAGCCAAGGAATGAAGCAGAAGATGGAAACAAATTGTATTTTTTAAGCTATGTTTGTTGTGTTGCAACATAGCACAGATTTCTCGAACCAGAGGCATTGCTGCTGTTACCCAGTGGAGGATCCATCACAGGCAGTTGGATGAAACAGAATGTTCATTCGTGCCAAATTCCATCAGTGTGTGTGTGTGTGTTATGTTTTTTGTATAGTATTTTTGTATTCAATGTTGTTCCCTGCCTCGATCCAGAGGGAGAGGCAGGTGGTGGTGGTGGTTGTTGTTGTTATTATTATTATTATTATTATTATTATTATTATTATTATTATTATTGATGTCAGCAGTGCTAATTTCCCACATCATACCCAACCACCATTACTTCTATTGGTGGTTTTGCTTTTATTTGTTTTTATTAAGTTCCATAAAGGTCATGCTCCCTATCCTCCAACCTAGCATACCTATCTAGCCTGATTTTTTTTAATTGTTATTTAAAGCAGAGGGCCAATTTCTCCATGCCCATCCTTTACATGTGAATTGGATATCACACTTCCATCTTTGAAGGGGGACTTACAGAGGCATATCACAATGGCTAAAACATGCAGCTCCATCACACCAGGGGTTAACACGCTCCTTACCGTTGCTTCTCTGCCCATGTTTTCATTCCTCAGTTACTTCCTCTTTCAAAGAGGAAGTACAGAACGAGCACAAGGCCCATTGAGTCCCCTGTTCTAATGGCGCTGCTTCTCCTGCACACAGCCGAAGAGAGCAACAATTCCAAGTTTAAAAAAACATTGGACTTACTGAAGCGTTGTTGTTTTTGTCACGTGAGGAAGGCCAGAAGGGGTGGAAGGCAGATGATGTCATGTGAGGGACCTGAGCAAACTCTGCAAGTGCCCAGTAACGACTGTGCAATAAAACGCTCATCGGATGGAGCTCATAGTTCAGGCACCTGCTCTGTGTTCTTGGACGAGCCCTTCACAACATTCCTTCTGAAATCAGCTTCTCTGGCTCCCTGGTGATCATCTATGTTCCAAAGTGTACCCAGATAGCAACTGCTGAAGCGTTGTTGTTCGACCAGCTTCCATGGCTTCCGTGTAATGTTTTTTCCCCAGAGTGAGACAGGCGTTATTACCTGGAGAGACACCATTACAGAGTTATAGCTTAAGAACTTATGCATTTGTATTCCCTATCTGCCAGTCTGTTCTCTGCATAGCTTTACGGAATTACCTGATGCTCTTTATTTTATTTCTTCAGCCGTAGAAAGGAGGTAAGTAATACAGGACTGCAGATCTCTGGGTAGGGGGTTAATGGCTAATGTCAAATTGATACAAATGCAAAGTGCTCCTTGCTTAAAAAATACATTTAGTTTAAAATGGAGAGATGTCTCTCAAACTAATAACTGTTCATTTAGTGCTGTTTCTGCCTCCTTTTTTATTCTTAGTTTTCATTTCCTTATCCAGCTCCAGAATTGGTGGCTGTGACATATAGAATGGTGGACACTAAGACCAATAGAATGTCTTAGGGTGGGAAAGAGAGACAGAGACAGAGAAATGAGGGGGAAATTGATGAACAACCTCTTCAATCTTTGACTTGGAATATACTCCAGTAAAAGTAGCCATCCATCCGATAGAACAATCCACACAGGAACCTCCAAACACTGGCAACTAGAGATGCAACACAGTTCCTTGTCATTTCATGCCACAGTTCCTTTGCTCCTTGGAGAATTGCAGAAAACACTGGGCATGCAAATTAATAGCACAGTTCCTAATTTCTTTCCACTTCCATTTTGCATCTTTATTTTATAGATTTTCTTTGTCTGATCTAATCTTTAATCACTTGGAAAAAGAAGTTTAGTTCCTAATTGGGATTTAAAACTGTTACATCCCATTAAATACTGCTGGCACAATACTGTTGAAATTAAGCATTTTTATGCCTGTTGATTCAAATGTTTAATTTATTTTATTTATTTAATAAATAAATGTTTAACAGTACTATCCTGTGTATGTTTACTCAGAACTTCCTTCTTCTCACATCAGTCCGTTGGTTTCTGTTCACCACTCTGCTGCTAAGATCATCTTCTTGGCTCGCCGCTCTGACCATGTTACTCCACTTCTGAAATGTCTTCATTGGCTTCCAATTCACTTCAGAATCCAATATAAACTTCTCCTGTTGACCTACAAAGCTTTTCACTGTCTAGCTCCTTCCTATCTTTCCTCTCTCATCTCACACTATTGCCCCGCTCGTGCTCTTCGCTCCTCTGATGCCATGTTTCTCGCCTGCCCAAGGGTCTCTACTTCCCTTGCTCGGCTTCATCCATTTTCTTCTGCAGCCCCTTAGATCTGGAATGCTCTTCCAGAACATTTGAGAACTACAAGTTCAATCGCAGCTTTTAAAGCTCAGCTAAAAACTTTTCTTTTTCCTAAAGCTTTTAAAACTTGATTTTGTTCTGACTTTATACTGCTAGTTTTACCCTACCCTGTGCCTGTTTGGTGCATTCTCTTCCCCTCCTTATTGTTTTATTATGATTTTATTAGAATGTAAGCCTATGCGGCAGGGTCTTGCTATTTACTGTTTTACTCTATACAGCACCATGTACATTGATGGTGCTATATAAATAAATAAATAAATAAATAATAATAAGTAAGTCCCAACTATGTTCGGTGAGGCTTACTCCCAGGAAAGTGTAATTAGATTGCAGACCAACTCTTCTATTGAAATTTTACCCTTTGCCAACGCATCCTTTTGCACTTTTAGCCTCACATGTCAAGAATCTTCTGTCTGGAATGGGAGTCATTAATATTCTTTTGCAAATGGAAACTGGGGGTGAGTGGTGATAACAATAAGTGGCAGCAATCCTATGTACACATACTTGGAACCCTTGGAGTAAATCTCATTGAACTCTGTGGGACTTAATCCTAAATAAATATGCATGGCCTGGGCTGCACATCACTCCAGGGTCTTTGAAGGGAGGGTGGAACTTTACAACTGCCTTGCCACAGTATCCCACTGGCAAGTCTCCTGTTAAGGTATTTCCATTGGAGTCCTACTGATAAAAATTCTGACCAGCAAAATATCTCAACCTATATCAATATGAGCAAGATTTCCTAAAACCTTTGTTGGGTCATCGTATTTGGAATCAGGAATTTTGATTCATGAAGGAAATTCTTTCCCAACATAGTTGCTTTTAGCCAAACTCTGTGGTGTGTGGCTTGGTTTGTTTGCTTGAGTTATTTGAGCCTACTTCCTCTGTAGTGCAAAGGAAGAAGTGGGTCTCTAGCTGGTGCTAGAAGATAGTAATTCATTTTTTAATAATGCATTTTGACCCATAGACCTTCCTCTCCAATTTGCTTTGATATAATTGGCATGGCGTATATTTTGTAACAATTGCTGATAATTGTTCATCCTACTTAAAAAATAATTAACGTTTATCCAGAGCAGATTTTCCGGAGGTGCAAAGAGGGAGGAAGAATTTGTAAAAGTCACCTCCCCCATTTCAGTGGTGGGAGTGTCCTACGAGTAGAGCTCCATTAAAGTGATGTTCCACTTGCAGAAGGAATCTCAGGATACCCACGAGGCAAGATTAGCAAGGATCCCTTTGGAATTGATGTAGATCTTTTTGCAAATCCTCCTTGAAAAGAATGCAGCTTGTTCCTAAGAAATATTCTACGAAAGCACCCTCTGTTACAGCAATAAGGAGGGTCTGAGGAAGCCACAAGGGTCTGCTTAAAGATATGTTGATTTATTCCTGAAACGATGAGGGATGGTTAATATCTGAAACACTTTACTGTAGTCACAAGATCTTGAAATGAAATATCAAGGACTCTAATTTGTACCCTTTCACTAAACATCAATCAGATGGTAAGCCATCCAGAGAGACACCTTTTCTCTATTATTTATGAAATATAGGACATTTAATATTGTTGTCATTTGGAAATAGTTACACATGTAAGCACCTACACAAATAGTAGCTGTCATGGGAGATGGGAAAATCTAAATATCCTATCCTCATTATGATAAGGAAGGAATGCTGGTATGCTACACGTGTGTGGGGAGCAGTGCCACATGATTTTGGCAAAGCAACTATACGTGCAAATTCATTGGATGTTAATGTGAAATAAAAAGCTACATTCCCAGAAGTGCTGGAATTCAACATTTCACAAACTAATTAGGGTTTGAGAATTTCTGAATATGTTTCACAGGAGTTATTATCAATGATGGACTCTTAACAGCATTTAACTTGACCCTAGAACCTGTTCAGATTTAAAAAACAAAAACTGCTACATCAGACCAAAGGTCCGCTTAGTCCAATATTCTGCTTCCAAGGACTTTGAGGCCACCCGCAAAGCATTGTGTCAAGAGCCCCCCCTATTGTATGTACCCCCGCTGTATGAAACCAGTATCATCTGGTGCTTGTAAATGTGCGGAAGAACTTTCCCTTAAAACTGAGTAACCCCAACCAGTCTGCTTGAATCTGAGATTAGGAGGATATTGTAGGGTAGATCAAACACTTGAGCCAGGAATGCTGTATTTTCTCATTTAACCACAATGGCTCTCCATTAAGACAGCGGATTATTATAATGGAAAGAATCACCACATTTTGTGATATTGGATGATTCACAGGCAGCTAATTCTTATTGGCAGGATTGTATAATATTAATCTTGGGTATATGCACATACTTAGGGGAAATTAAACACTAGGGGGAAAGCCACTGCTCTACTAAACCCATAGTTCAGTTTCCTGAACTCAGTGGGGCTTTAAGACCCTGACCTGCTCCAGCAAATGGTCAGTCTGCTTGTACAGACCGCCCAGAGAGCTTCAGCTATTGGGCGGTATAGAAATGCAATAAATAAATAAATACACCCATGACTACAGGGTCCAGTATCTAAATGCTATTCAATGCACACTACAGCTTGCATCTTGCAAGCACAGATTATTGTACTGTCTGCTACAGGAAGTGGCTGGTCCATGAATCCAAGCAGCAGAACTCTGCCAACCCAACATTCTGCCCCACACATCGGTTGGCCTGCTCTGTGCTGGAATGCCGTTCCCAATTGTGAGAGAATCATCATCATGGTCCAAGTACACGTTAGATTTATTTATTTATTTATTTATTTATTTATTTATTTATTTAAAACATTTATATCCCGCCCTATATCATTAAGATCTCAGAGAGGCGTACAGATAAAAGCATACAGTATAAAACAATAAATATGCACAGTTAAAAACAAATTAAACCATGAATCAAGTTAAAACAATATATAATTTAAAAGCAGTAAAAGCAGATATAAAAATATAGCAATTTTAGACTGTTGTATTAATAAGGGTGAGCTTTGAATGTGCCAAATTTCAGTTTTCTGCATAGCCTAGAAATACTCTAAACATTTGGGGGTACACTTTGAATCTCCCATTTTGAGGGTGAGAAGTTAAAATGTCTTCATACGTGGACCCCGTTATGTTCAATAGGATGTATCCCCATGTGTGTATAGGATTGCAGCCTTACAAAGTTACTATCTCACAAGGTTGTTGTGAAAGTAAAATAGGATGACTAAAGCAAGAAGCAAAGGTATGCTCCAAATATGAAATTAAAATTCTAAAGGGACTAACAGGTATATTTTCTTCTGATATAATTAAAGGTTACAAGGCTTTCACATTTTGGGGACCCAGTGAAAGCTGGTTCACCTTGAAAATTGGTCATCTTCTAAAAGTATGTGTTCCAATGTGTTATGACAAGAGGACCCACGGTCATTCAGTGTCCCAAAGAAGCTGACACTGCATTTCTAAATGAGTTTACATGAAAATAGGTCCTGTTGTCAAATGGAAAGCTTAGCCAGGATCATCGAGACAAGCAAACATGTATCCCAGCATTCTTTCTGTTACTTTAAAAACAAGTCCCCTCCTAGTCTGAGGCATGATAATTCGCTTTTAACAGATGAACACACTTCTCTTAAAAAAAATAAAATTCTGTACTTCAGAAAAGCAAAGGGCCTGTCCTTTCCAAGGTAACGGAAGAATGTAATACAAATGTGACAGCTAAATAATTACTTGGGCACATCAGGAAATGAAATCTAGCTGCTTCATCATCACACACTAGTGCTTTTCATCCTCCCTCAGCAAAAGTAATACCGCAGGCAAGGACAAACATTGCAAGCTGTACACTGTAAACACCACCAATCACTGGATGAAACAGTACCATTTCTTCCATTTTTCTCAGTCCATAAGCAGCAGAGTGAAGATGAATGTTTCAGAGATTAACTGTGTACCTAGAGTATATTCACTGAAGACAATAAGATAAGGCTTGGTCCTGTGAGCAATAACTATTCTTAGTCACTTCTTCCTTGGGAGGGCAGCATTTAAAGGCCTCAACCTTGGTTTTATCTGACCATACAAGATTGGTTTTATCTTTCAAGGCCACTTTGTATCTTACTTTTCCAAATACAGAGATGAATTGATGTTGGGATAAGTGTGTAACAGGTACTGCCAAAATGATTAAACTAGTGTCCTTTTCTTCTAACTGCGATTCTGCTCAATACGGAAAAAAGCATAGACTGTAGCATGTTAGATGTGGAATTCAGCTTCCTGAAAATCTCAGCTTTCATTTGAGAAAAGGCAATTTTCCTTCCCTGATATTCATGAAGATAGATAGATATGCCTGAAAGTGCATCTTGGTGAAATATCAGAAGCCAGCAGAAATATTTAGCATTCTAGGCCCATGAGTGGGGGCAGGGCTTCATTTGGCCTGCATAAGTCCTTGCCCTGCCCCAACTCCCAAACCTAAAATAAATTATGCAGAGTAAGGAAACATGCCCATTTTTGCTTTATTCACATAATTTTACAGGCCGTAGTAAGGAGAACACACAGGGCTTTCATCAGGAAGCTGATGTGTGCAGCAACTTCCTCATTCAAATAATGGGGCTAAAAAGATTATCATATTTTAGATAAGTACTTCTCTTTTTTCTTTGATGCTTATATTCTATGATATGTGAAACGGCGCTAGTACTCTAGGCGAGATGTGTCTGGGAAGTACAACACACCTGATGCAAAGTTTCAGCTTCTTTTTATCAACTGTGGTAAACGGTTGGTTCGTGGCAAAAGGTCAAATCTGATTTCTAGAATAGGTCCAGATGAAAACATTGCCTTCCGTATTGAGGGGACCCCTACACTACCCAACATATATGCATATTTTCTCTTGTGATCAAGGGTAAATCTTCTCGTGCATTACCACTTCAGAGTAATATCTTCAATATGACCACCTCATCATTTATAAACAACCCCCCCCCACAGATGATAACATTATTAAGAATATCAAGTGGTGCCTTGAGGTTGTCACCCTGTACTAATGTTGCCTCGTATTAAGCAGTTTTCCATAAAGCAAAGTGTCCCATTTAAACACATGTAATAGATGTATACCAGTATGTACCACCTTGGGTTCCATGGAAAAATGGTGGGATATAAATAAAAATAATAGCAAGATGTGCAGAATTCACTAGGGTTTACCCCTAAGCATGCTTAGGATTGCTACTCTGATGTGAAACAAACATTTTAACTGGTAGAGAGAGAAAATTTATGTTTAGCAGTCTGGGATGTTAATTTGCATTGCCGTTTGCAGGCCCATTGTGAAGAATTTAATGCAGGCAATCTTTGCAGCTGAATCCTTTCAACTTCCTTAGCAAGTGCAACACTTTGACTGGGTTCGGAAAACACGATAACCAACGGTGATTTGAATAGTCGACAGTTGGTTATTTAACCCACTATGGGTTATCATGTTGTGTGGCAGGAGTTTTTTAACCAACAGTTGGTTATTTGGCCAAAATAACCAACACTGCGCAGGGTTGGCTATTTGAACCCCTGTTGGTTATCGTGTCATATGGAGAGCACAGTTGGTTATTTCCTCAGCCACAGAATCACAAGGCAAAAGTGGTCAAAGCCGCCGCTGCCACTCCAGTCCAGCTGGCAGGATAGATTTTTGGCAGCAATGGCTGATGGGATACTAGCGGGAGGACTGAGGGGCTGAGAAAGTCAACTCAGCATGGACTAATAGTCAACTCAATGCTGATCCTAATCCACACCACAGTTGATTATTATCATGTTGTGTGGGGAGTACACCCTAGATAAACAACGGTGGAGTTGATTATTACCCCACGGTTGACTATCGTATTGTCTGAGTGCAGGCTTTGTCAGCAGCAAAAAAGTGTATCTTAATTTAGAATGCTTTGTGTATTTTTTAAAAAATATAATCTCTCTAATTTTGAAGGAATCTGTTCTGCATATAGGCCCATGTACTTTTGCACAATAGTTCCATGGTTGGTAGAATGTGTGCCCCAAATCTGGAGGGGTCCTGTGAAAGCAAAGAAACAATAGATTATTGGTACTCATATTGCCTGTGGTATATACATAATGACCCTGTCATTTGTTTAGAGTAGGGAAACAAAAATAAAAGATTTTAATTACTTTAGTTAAAAATATGACCTTTAATTATCGACATTATTCAAATTAGCACATTTGCTTTACAGACCCAGTAATTGCATTGCAAACCCCAGTATGCTAATAACAGGATGAATGTAGAAGAGCTACATTCCCAGGATATCAATACCATGCAATTTAATGACACAGTATATAGTAATCACCTCACTAAAACTCTTGGCTCAGAGTAAAGGTGCTGACAGTACAGTTGCCAAAAGTGTGGGCTTTTAAAAGTGTGTGTGTTTTTATCTGTCTTTTGATAGAAACCAAGCGCTTCCATTTCCTCAGATGAAATGACACTGCGTAGTCAATAAGAGAAATTTATGTGTTTGTTCTCTCGCTGAGATACTCCCAATTTTTAGAGCACAATCTTATGCATGTTTAGACAGAAAAAAGTCTTACAACTGACTGGCTAGGGAATGTTTTGTGTTGTAGGACTTTCTTCTTTCTAAACATGCATAGGATTGCACCCTTAAAGGCCTTTTAAGGCTATGCTCAGTGGGTTTTGTCCACCACCCGCTCTCCAGTTTAAAAAATGGTTTTCCAGGTAGTATGGTGAGCTGTTGTTCAAGAGAGACAAGTTCATTGCTACCTTGGGCAAATGGAACTAGTTGTGTATGTGTGTTTTAATCTAGGTCTAGGATTGCAGCTTTAGTTTGTGTATCACGGAATCCTACATTTCTTCTTGCAGTTTAAAGGCTGAACAAAAAGGGTGCCGTGGTTATGAAACAAACATTCCTTGAACTTGCCACGTGATCAATGGGTTTACTAAAAAGCACATTTGTTTTTGTAAAGTTTGCCATTTAACAGACTAACCTTTATTAACCTTTATTGTTATATATTTTATTATTTCTATAAATTTGTTTGTAGTACAATTTTAATTACCACTACTGTAGACAGGCAACTAGAAATTTGCATAGTTACAATCGTGTAATAAATTCATCTCAGGTAGTCTTTTCAGAACCTTGATAAACTTTCTCTGCTTTCCCTTTTTAAAACGAGGTTCTGTTCCTAATTACTGCAGTGAAGAATTTAAAAATATGCATAGAGAAATATATCACAGCGCCAACAAGCCAAAAAAAATAAGTAAACTTAAACATGAAAGGGTGAAGACATTTTAAAAAGTCAGAGAAAACTCAAGTAATTTATATTTATGAATTATTCTAATTAATGTATTCTATTTGCAAGGGAAACACGTTTCCAGGGCACATGTTTAGGTGTCCTGATAATTGGGCTGAAATCCTATACACACTTACTTGGAATTAAGTATCCTTGAACTCAGTAGAGCTTGCTTCTGAGTAGACGTGAATAGAATTGCACTGTGAATTTCATGTTTATTAATATATTATATAAGTTTGTAATTTTTAGTACAGAAGGAAAACGTATTATCGCAATGGATGGCTTGGTGCATCGCTAATTATGATTTAAATGAGAATCCTTTTGGCATGAGACCACAAAAAAGTCAGAATCTGAACATATGATTAACTGATAATGATGCAGGAAAAAAGTGCAATGTGGTTTTTACAATGCTGAGCTTTGTGAAGTTTATTTAATTCTACAATGTTTTAATTAATGAAGCTAATTATATATGAAAGATGTGTACAGCAATATTGATTTTGGGGCTGGACATTTTAAACTAAGCTGGCTGAGCTTTGTCGTCACCATAATATTTGCAAGTCTTTAAATTAATTAGAATATTCTTTCAGAACAGATCTGCTGTTTCAAAACCAGCAGTACTAAAATATTTTGAGAAAAGTAGATACCAAAGAGATGGGTTTTTAAGGACTGTTTAAAGGCTGCCCTTTACAGAGGAGGCTGTGCAAACACAGTTCACTGGGAAGATGTTCTATACCCAGGGGATAGCACTGATCTTTATGGCTGTGGAGTGGGTGTGCTTCTATCATGTGAGCTTGTGCACTGACTATAGAACTACAGCTCACTGTGATTAACTGCAGGAGTGCACCATCCTGTCCTACTAATGCAGATTTTGTAAGACTTTGCTTTAAATTGCATTTGGGACATCAAACAGACTTGCTTACCACTACAAATTTATTTGGCATAATCCAGGTTTTAGGGGTCATTCAGATTTGCACCAAATTCCTTTTATTTGTGTAATCCTTGGGACTGCACAACTGGGACTAAAACTATGCACACCAGCTAATTTTGGAGCATGGTATCTTGTCTATGTATAATAGAGGGAATGCAATCTTCCTCCACAAGACAATTTTCTGCTTTTGAAAGAGAGAAGCAAAAGATACACACTCTAGCACTTATTAAAGCATGAATTTAATTTCTTCTTAAAAAGAAGCACAATGGCAGGGCAAATTTTGGGGTGATGGAGGAGGTGGCAGTAATCCTGATGGTGTTGGCCACTTAAAAAAAAAGACTCAATGGTATAACAGGACAATTCCCAACCTTGAAAGAATTAAACAAATGTTTTAAAAGGCCTCAAAATGGCATGGGAGTTGTAGTACATATCAGTGATGTAATACATTCTATCCAATAAGTACCTTTGTGTAATCACATTGTACTCAATAATACTGTTCACACGTTACATTCATGTTGTATATATGTATGTGCAGAAGGTTCAAAGAATTTGTTTACATGCACTATGCCTGCCTAAGCTTGCCACTCAAGGATGGGGATGGGGGTGTGTGTGTGTGTGTGTCCCAGCACTACTTTCCCCAGTTGCCACACACACACACCCAGTCAACCCCCTCCCCTGCAACCATTAGGCAAAGAAAACAGGTTCTATTTGCATGAATGGAACTTTTTTTCTAAGCCTAATTACTGTAAAGGGGTCACAGCTGAGGAGCAGAGGCTGAGGGCCAGATCCAAAGTCACCACAGGCAGTTGTGGTGACCACATCCAACCTGCAGACTGGCAGTTCCCCACCCTTGATGTAGAGCAGCCTTCCTCAACCTGGAGCGCTCCAGATGTGTTGGACTACAACTCCCAGAATGCCACATCTGGAGCGCCCCAGGTTGAGGAAGGCTGATGTAGAGGGAGGGCAACTCTGTCCAGAACATGTTGATCACCATCTCCTGGTCAGACAACCACCTATTAACAGTATCTCCACCTCATCTGAATTGAAGTTCTGTTTATTAACCCTGATCCAGTTTCTGACCTCAGATGCCTGTTCAGCACATCTCATACCTCACCTGAATTTGATGAAAACCCTTTGCAACTTCATGGCTCAAGAGTAGGACCAAGGTTCTCTCCCCAAGCTGTTGGGTTTTTTAAGTGTCTAAATGGCAATCTCCTTAGAGCTTCAGAAATATTTCTCCTTAAAACTATTCTTCAAAATATACTTTTTCTTAGCTTTTACAATCTCTCTATCATGTCTTATATTCATTTTATGTATGTGCATGGGATGGACTAAGTTTGAGAATCTTCTGCCTTCAAAAGACATTTTATATCAGTTTGCATTAAAAACTGATTGGTGGCAACCCTTTTTCCTAAACATAATGCATTCTGATTTGTTGCATCAGTTATAAATTGATAAGGGTCGTGGGAACAGACAACTAACCCAGTTTTAAGCAAAAGTCTATTTTTGCTTAAATAGACATTAAAATCCTCTGGGTACACCCACCAAATGAAGCAAGGTGAGTGGCTACAAGAGAGAGGGCTTTTGAGTGGTGGCACCCAGTTTGTGGAACACTCTTCCCTGAGAGTCTGACCAGTCACCTATGTTACGGTCTTGCTGGCACCTGGTGAAAACTTTGGCCGTGTTCGGATGACACTAGGCAATGGACGAGGGAATAGGCAACACACTGTACCTTATTTCAGAGGCACTCGCCACATGTTGCCCCTCCCCATTGTGGGGCTGGCAATCCCAGCAGCTGGTGTTCCTCCCTCCTCCTGGCCCTATCCCATCATGCACTGCACGTTCTGCCAGCTGTTCAGGAGCAGCCAGGTGGTTTTGGCCACTCCTGCCGGAGAACTCTATGACCTTCTGGAATAGTGCACTCGACAGGGGCAATTGCACAAAGGAGCCCGACACAGGACATCTTAATCAACGGGTCTCTGGATAAGCAAGGGAGCAGCCTGTTGTTTTCCCACCATTGTTTAAGTCCAGAAAATAACGTACTGTGAATTGTGTGCCTGTTGTGTGTTGCCATACCAGATGACACAATAATCAACACAACAGACGATTGCCTCTTTAACATCCCCCCTCCCCCGTTGATTAGCATTTCATCCAAACCCAGCCGTTGTTTTAAATTCTTCCAGGCATTTCAAGAACTGTTTCTACTGCTTTTAGTATTTTTATTCTGCTGCTAGTTTTATATGCTGAGATGGTTTTAATTTTTGATGCTCGGTTTTGTTCTTGGCTCTTTTATTTTTTGTTTTGATGCTTGTATTTTATGTTTTTAATGTATTGTACAGTGCCTACAGAACTTTGGTTATTAAGCCGTTTCAAAGTACAGCAAATAAATAAAATAACCGCAGGAGTGTTCTCACATCACCCAGCTTTGTAGCAATTTTACCTCAAATACATTTAAGAGCTGGAGCAACCTTTGAAATTTGAAAAAATTGGTTAGAAGCAAGATTTCGTTGGGCTCTCAGATCTAGCAGGTGCTTTCTAGAAACTAAAATTGTTGGGTCTCAAGAAGATATGGATGGGTGCGCTTTCTTGTGAGCGTGAACGTTCTTAGGCCTTAGCTAGACCTAAGGTTTATCCCGGGGTCGTCCCTGCCTGCTCCCGGGATAGCCTGTGTGCCATTTACATGAACAGGGATGACCCCTGGACGATCCTGGGATAAACCTTAAGTCTAGCTAAGGCCTTAGTCTAATGAGAATGCACTCCAGCAACGCCTTGGAGGAAATGCTGTTTTGACACGCTACTTGTGTGTGTAATTACACCAGATGTAGATGAAAGGTGCAATCCCATGCATGTCTACTCAGAAGTCAGCCCTATTGCATTCAATGGGGCTTACTGGACGGCAGCCTAATTCGCTCCCGCGGCAGAGGCGGCCATCCGTCGCAAACATGCTCAGCCTCACCTGCCGGGTCTACGGTAGGGAGACCCCCCAGCGATGGATCTCTGCTCTATCCGACTTCTGCCGGCGAGTCGCTTTGCCCATCCGAGCGGCGCCTAGTGGCGCCCCGGCACCGGCCGAATCACCAGCGAAGCGCTCCGATGGGGCTCGAGGTGTGGGAGCCCCGGGGTGTGTCTCTTGCCCAGCACGCGGGACTTTCCGCACGAGCTGGGCTCGCCCTTCTTTTCCTTCTCAGCGGAGACAAACGCCAAAGGAAAACCCGATTCTCGCCGCGGTTCCATTTAGACCTGCGTGGTTTGGGGGGAGGGGAGGGGAGGGGGCTGGGGCTCTTTTCCATTTGCCTTAAATTTGCCATTAAGTTTCGGCAGGCGCCGGCAGCAGGTCGCTCGCGCCTGTTCTTTCCTGCCTCCCACTCCCCCTTCCCCGGCCTCCACACCCACGCCCATGCCGGGGAGGGGGCCCAGCCTGCGGGCCTCGCTAGTTCCCGAGAGGCCGCCCAAGGAGGCGGGGCTCGGCGCCCGCCCTCGCTCCCTGTTTTCCACGGCGGTGGCGACGGCGGGACTGGTTTTGCTGGATCTTGTGCCGCCTTGGCGTGGAAGCCCAGAGGGGAGGCGGCGAGCCGCAAGCAGAAGGTAGTCCTCGGCGAGTGGAGGAGCCGCTAAAGCCCGGGCTCGAGAGACACGGCCAGCGAGCAACAAGTGGGGGCTCGGCTCGGGTCCCTTTCCCGCCGTCTGGGGCGCGTGCGGCACCGCCCCCTCCCCAAAGGGACGGCTTCGACCCCCTTCCCCCCCACACACGCACCCCACCTCCTCCTCCTCCGTAGGCCGCCCTCCAGCATGTCCCCCGGCGGCCGAGGCGGAGGGGGGCTGGCGCTGCTGGACTAGGCTCCTCCGCGCACAGCTGACCGTAGGAAGCCGGCGCGGGGCCGCCTCCGAGGAAGCGCGAGGGGGTTGCTGCGTTGGGGTGAGTCACCAAGGCGCGCAGGAGGCGGAGGAGGGAGCGGGATGCGTCGTCGCCGGCGCCGTCTTCGCCTTGGCTCCGTCGGTCCGCGCCCGGCGCGCCAGTGAACGTGCGGGCGAGAGCGAGAGCGAGGCAGCCCCTCGGCCAGGCCCCGAGCTTGGCGGCGCAGGGGCTTCGAGCCCGCCGGCCCGGTTCCGGGAGAGACCCGCGCCTCGGGGGACGCGCTCCGGGCGAGGCGAGGCGAGGCGGGGGCCAGCTCCAACTCCGCGCCATGGGGGCAGACCCGGCGGGTCCCGGAGCCGCCGGCGAGGCCATCGTCACCTGAAAGCGATGGTGACGGACCCACCGACGACAGCAGCAGCCGGCACAACAGCAGCAGCAGCAGCAGCCCCGGGCCCCGGCCATTGTCTGCCAAGGTAAAGCAAGCGGCGGTCTCCAGGGTTTGGGCGCTCTGGGTTGCGGGGTGTTCGTGTGGGGTGGGGGGGGGCGGGAAGGTGGGCTGAAGCCGCCGGGCAGCTGCTATCCCAGACCCCTCGCTGGGTGGTGGCGGGGCTCTTCTTGGGGGGCGGGGGGGAGGGGGGAAGGGGGGCGGGCTTCCAGGCTTTGGGCGTCCAGGCTTGTGCGCGCCTGGCCTCGCGCGCACAAACTCGCCAGCGAGCCTGTTCCCGGAGGGTTGCTGCGTCTCCTGGCCGCTCCCCGAGTGCTTCGGCAGCCCCGACTGGACGTGGAAAATTCTAGCCCAGCCGGTGGCGTCGGAGCCTAAACAAGCCCAGCCAGCCCATTTCTTCCCCGGGGTGCCCTGAGTGGCGGCGTGCAGCAGTCCAGCGGTGAGGACCCCTTTGAGGGGCGCACGGGACGGGAGCCCTGGCGGGTTAGGGGTGGGGGCCCGGCTCTTTCCCTTCCCGGCTCTTCGCTGCCCTTTCCTCTGGCACCGGCACAGTCCGGGGCCCGGTTGTTGTACGGTCCGTTTCGTTTAATCGCATTGTATCCAGGAATGTAGAGCTTATATGGACACAAACGGAAACGTACAGCAGGGCTTTACTCCACCCAGGCAGAGGTGGACGAAAGGATTTAATTTGACACGGGCGTTTGGCAAAATCTGTGTAACAAAGCAAAGGTTAGAGAGATTCTGCTGTTTTTACCCACGTACCGAATGGACCTAGGACGGTTCAGGTCGTGCGCGGGCCACTGAAGAAGCCAGTGTGGCCTTGTGCTTTGCTGTGTCCTGCCCTCCCAGGCTGACGCAAGCGGCCCACTGGTGGCTTTTTCAAAAGTAACGCCGCACGTGCCTGCTCTGACTCGCTCGAGTTTCTTTGAGCTCTGCAATCTTCTGGTGTTGAGCAGGAAAATGAAACGTTGCATCACAGAAAGAGACTTTGTTCTGACTGTGGTGATACTCTTATCATAGGCCTGTGCAGCACATTTCATTAGGGTGTGCACCCAGGGATTTTTTAAATTATTTTACAGGCAATCATTCATTGAATAGTCCATCATAAAGGACATTATTTTTATTCAGTTATTTATTAAACACTGTAGACACTGATGCTCTATTCTGCGTTCAGGAGGGCAGTTGCAGGTGTGGGGGGTGGGTATGTGGAGACACTCCTCAAGCCCCAGCATTGGTGAGGCTTTGGGTGATACTGGCCAGAGATGGGGCTTACAAGACTATCTTAGCCTGGGCACAGTCGGCACACCCCTTGCACACGCCTATGACTCTTATCTACTCTCAGCTCTCTCTTAGAAGCTGTAGGCTCTCTGTGCTGCGATATGGAACAGTTATACTCTTTAAACTGGAACCTGAAAATGTCAATTTCACACGTATGCTCTGCATATGGGAAAGGAAATGTAAATATTTTGGATTATTTGTAGACAGAAATTGAGGCACTGATGTAGTAGAGGGTATAATTGGAAATGTATATGCTGCTTTTCTTCTCGCAAGTTCTCAGGACAATGCTTTCAGGGCAGTTTGGATGTCCTTCAATGAGCATCCAGACAAAATAAAGCCGAGCCTTGTCCTGTAGAGTATGGAGGGTGGTGACCTCCCTCCTGCCTGCCAGTGCTCCCAGCTACAGCCTTCACTCTGTCTTTTGTCCCCCAGCCTCTCTATGGACAAAGTGAATCACTTTAATATGTGATAAAGTCTGGAGGCTTCTTCACACGAGCAAAGTAAGGCACGCTTGTGTCTGGCCACTTACAGATGCTCTCTGGTCCTTTTGACTACATCAGCAACCTTCTGCACCTTCCCCTGGTAATTCCATTTTTAAAAAACCCAACAACCTGTGATATCCCGATTCTCCTTAAATATTTCAGGAATTCCTACCATTTATAGGGGATGTTGCCGTACAAATCACCCACTAGAGGGCCTGGTCCCATTCAGGACTATGAGCAACAAGAGGAGGGGAAGTTTTCCATTATAGAGCACGTGGTCGCCCCTCTCGAGCTGCATAACGCAACCCCATTATGATTGCTAAAGAGAAGTAGGAAGCGAAGTCCTGGTAAAGAAACACAATTTCCCCTCAATCTAAAGAAGCCTTGAGTTTCCATTTCATCTGGCAGGAACTGCTGTGCCTGCATGTCTCTGTGAGGTGGGGCTGCTTGTCCTCTGTGTGTACATGTGCTAAGGAAGGGCTCCTAACATCATCTGAGGCAGGCATTGCTGTAGGGTGTGGGCAAACGGACCATCTGGAACAGGAGTGGGCAAAGTGTGCCCCCCCCCTTGAAGTTTTGGCCTACCACTCCCATCAGCCTTAGCCAGTATAGCCATGGGTGATGGGAGTTGTAGGCCAAAACATCTGGAGGGCCACAAATTGCCCATCCCTGGTCTACTAGTACTACTCTGCCTAACTTCCAAATGTGATCCTGATTTGGTTCTCCCATACTAATTAGGATCCAACAATTAGTATGCAAATGGGTATCCATAGAGGATGTCCTTAAGCCAATAGAAGTGGTTGGTTGGTTGTTTAAACATTTTTAAAAGACATTTCTTTTCATCTTCTCTTCTCATCTTGTGCAAACCAGATCCTTTTACTTGTCTCATCAAATTGAGTGTAGGGCCAGAAAGAGCACTGAGCAGAGGGAGAGGATATTTCCCCCCATTCTCCTCCCTCTTAGTTTGCAATGGGGTTGCTATTGGAAAAGAAAAACAGGGTTCCAAAAGAATGGTGTGGTATTGTTATATAGATCATCCCCACTTGCTTTGCATTCAGGTTCTTAAAGTTACCTGTTTTGGTTTCCCTTTTCTGTACCATGGGTTGTTCCCATGCATTCAGAAGACTATTTTGTGTGTTGCTGTGTGGATCTCTCTCCCCCCTCCCCATTTTGAAGGCATGGTCTCTTATGGGAACAATCTTATGTTCCCTAGACAGCGTCTGGGAGACATAGGATTTTTTTTGGTTTCCTGGATACGAGATTCCAGACATGGCTCTTAACCAGGAAACCAGGCTCCCTCCCTCCCCCTTGTAGAGAACCACACTGGCTACCTGTCTGCCTGCAGAGAGGGTGAAAAGCAGGGTGATTCCAAGGAGAGAAGGAGACTGCAGAAGCCATACAGCTTCCTGTCCGGTCTCCAGAACCCTTCCCTTCCCAAAGCCACACTTAGATGGGCAAAATCATCCACCTAAGCAAAAATGTAGGGCAATCAAAGCATTGAGGAGTGGAGAGGATCCACTTGCATTGGATAGTCGGCAGCCTCTGCTATCCATATGGGATTGCACCCTCTGTTAATTTGGCTCTGATTCTCTTCTCCGTGTACTGGGTTGCTGCTATAGATAAATGCAACCCTTTGGCTTTGCCTACTGTTAGCTGCCCTGCTGTCCATCCCGCTTGCCCCAATGGGCATTAGCTGCCACGGATGGAATTGCCCTCTAGAATTTGAAGAGAGTTCCCTTAGGCCATAGCTAGACCTAAGGTTTATCCCCCAGGGTCAAACCTGTTCATCTAGGTGACACACAGGGGATCCAGTGCTCAGGCAGGGGCGAACCCTGGATGATCCCAGGATAAACCTTAGGTCTAGCTGTGGCCCTAGTCTATACATGGGGTATCTTGTATTTAATGAAGGTAATTAATTGTAGAGATTTCTATATCTTTTTTGGGTTAGTAGAATATTGAAGAAATAGTTTGGCTAGAATGTGCTCCTCCCCAGGATCATGTTTAATTCTGTAAAACATGACACACTGCTATCCTTTAAGGCTAATTTCACATACACAGATGCAAAGACTATCATGTGTGAAGCAGCTCTACATTTCCTGTTTTAAATATAGCCAGTCTGTAACCCAGAATTCATTAGTCATTCCACAAAAATGTATGGGGAAACTCGCTTAAAACTTGCTTAGACTGATGTCCAGATAATAGTCCAGAGTGGTGTAGTTTAATTATTAACTGCTGGATTTGGCTAGGTAATATGGAATCTATCTCAGTGAAAATGGCCTACAAAAAACCTTTGTCCAGATAAGGGAAACAGTCAAATCTTTTGTACACTTGAATCCTTCAGTTCCTTTGCCAAAAATCACCAAAACACAGGGGGCGGGGAGTTTAAAGCAAATTTTCCAACAGCACAAATGCCCTGTCAGACACACACACAGCCCAAGCTAAACACTTTATTTCTCTTTCACAACTGGACAGATTATCACCAAAACTAGTAGCACCTTAAACTTAAAGACAGATTGACAGGTCTATACGGATACCCAGGAAGGACAAAAGACCAAGAGAAGTACACCACTGGTTGTCACCTACAACCCCCAATTGAAACCACTGCAACGGATCACCAGTGAACTCCAACCCATCATCAGCACAGACACTTCTCTCTCACAAGCCTTGGGAGACAGACCAGTCCTGGCCTACAGACAACCTCCCAACCTGAAGCAGATGCTAACCAGCAATAGTACACAGGTCAGAGACACAGACAGAGGGACCACACCATGCAATAGACCCAAGTGCCAACTCTGCCCCCACATCTATTCAGGCAACACTGTCACAGGACCCAACAGCATCAGTCACACCATCAAGGGCTCTTTCACCTTCATCCTTATATAATCTGTGTTACATGCCATCCCTGACTTTGTCTATTGTTAAGTTCTTAATAAAATATACACATAACAGGTGTCTTATTTTTTTACCACTTTTTTCAACTGTGCATATTATCAGATTCCCAACTGCACGTTTTTTTCCCCAACTGCACATTTTGTGTCCAACTGCACATTTAAAAAACACACACATGCCAAAACATACGTGATAATGGTTTGTAATAGATTTTTGTTATGTATTGAAACATTTTATTAAAGAGGATAAACATGGCCACCATGTTTATCCTCTTTAATAAAAGAAACAGTGATATTACAGGGTTCTAGAATCAGAATGAGGAGGGGCAGATTGGCAATCCCTCAGGATTTAAATTAATATAGAGAGGGAGAAATATTGAATTAGCTGTAAGATAGTCAGTGAGTAGCAATTTTTATTAAACAACCGGTATAGCTATTTAGACCGATTACAAGTAACTCTAATGTTAACTAATAATACAGTGATGAGGACAGTAACAGTCAATTTCACAATTTCTTGGACCCCCGTGGCTGGGCTCTGCTGTTGAATTTTGATATTTCCCACTGGCTGAGAATTGCTTGTTCTGTCTCTTTCTCTGTGTCCACCACTCTGCTGCTTTTCCTTAACTTTCACCTCAGTTGCTGCTCTTTCCTTGGCCTTATCTCCTTCTCCAGCTGTCTTTCTCCTCGTAGCTCCTGCCTAGCTCCGGTATTGTTTAAATTTACATTCTAGGCCATAACTATGCCAAGCAGGATATGACATTTTGAAAGCAGTTTGAATACGTCCTGGGCCTCAGCAGTTGTCAGTGCACTTCAATGCCTTTATAAAGCAGTAGTATAGATCCTGTCCTACTCTCTTTCCCCTTCATTCCGTGACCTTCCCGTTTCCACAGTTTGCATTCCAATATCTTTCGGAGCAGGTGTTGCACTGAGATCTCTAATCCAGAGGTGGGCAAACTATTGTGGGCCCACAGGCACACTGCACTGCCTCCCTTCTCACCCACTGCTGCTTCTGCCTATGCATGCTCACCTCACTAGCTAGGAAACAGCAAGTCCAAAGATCAGGCAATAAGTTTCTTGATCTGCTGACTTTGCGCTTGCTAGCTGTTGAGCACTGTGGGAGGCAGAAGCAGTAGTATGGGTGAGTGGGGAGGAAGAACAGGGAAAGTGCACTCGGGGTCCTGGCCAGTGCCAGGTTGCCAGCCCCCCGCCCCCCCCGCTTGACCGTTGGGAATACCCCCATGTCTAGGATGTAATGTCAATGTTGTGTTCAGTTTTCATAGTGATTTTTAAATGTTTTGTTGTTAAGCTTTGACTTTAGCATACGTCTCTGTAGTGGCATGAAGGTTGTTAAAAGTTTGGCTTCTGACAGTTCAAAGGGCTGAGCAGAAAGACTAGTTTCAAGACTCCTTGGTGTGTCAATGTATTACAGAGATTATATGCCTGCCCTTTTCCCTCCTCCAGCTGCCTGCCACATGTTGGGAACATTATGGTACATAATCCTGTGATTGAACTTTAGTGGGTGGGATGGTGCATTAAGTTCTCAAGGAATAAAGAAGTGTGGGATATTGTAAAGGAAGTGTTAGTGGAGGATGAGGGAGGGTATTTAGGGCTGAGGCAAATTAGCAAGAGATACAATGAAGGAGGCTGAGGGCTCCTGGTCATAGGAAGATTCTTCTGTGGAATATTTAAGCTCGGTAATTGTGGCCATCCCTTTTTGGGGCACTGGAAACTGAAGGTGACGGTGTTGTTTCTAACATCTTCCAAATAACATGCCTGATACTCATCATATAGGTAGGTGCTTTGCAGTATTTATTTTATTTATATTTATAGCTCATCCTTCTTCATAAGGAGCCCATGGTGACTCTGTATATTTGCATATTGAATTGCAAGAAAGATGCTTTAAGGCTTTTTGTTTATTCTGGGGAATTTAAGGTAGATCACCAGTGTTGAAAAGTAAAAAGGACATTCATACATAGAAGTAAATCCTGTAGAAATTGGTGAGAGTTGCTGAGCATTACCAGTTGGTGTATTTTTTGGGTGAGAGATTATTCCTGGAGATTGGGGAGTCACCTATATTACAGAAACCTTTTTAAGGCCCTTTTCAAGTTGTACAAAAGTACTGTATGAGATCAAGCAAGAAGGAAGAAAGGATACCCACACTGCTCACTTGAATAGATTAAAACCTTACAATGGCCACAAGGTCACCTGCCCTCATTAGGTGCTAGAAGACAGCAACTATGTGTTTCAATTTGCTTCAAAACAAGAGGTCAGTGTGTAGAACGAGGAGACACAGCACTCATTCCTCCATATGACTTGAATTGGAGGTTATCAGTATATGGCAAAACCACTTAGACAGGTTCTTCATCAGAGGAGGAGAATGAGGGGGAAAGTGTCACCTATGTACTTCAGGAGGATGGATGTACACCTTTAGACAAAGATATGTGATATGCTATCTGAATTAGAGACAATGGGTCAACCCATAAGGAATGTGAAGCCGCCAGAACGGCAAAAAGATTTTGTATTTTCCTGATTATTATTATTTTGTGGTTATGAATGTTGAAATTAGTGTAAGGCATTGTTTGTGTTCATGAGAAGACGCAAGGTTGTGTCTTCTAAAAAGGGGGGCTGTGTAACAAAGTCAGTTTAAGATTCATGTACCTTTAAGAGCAGCCCCTAGTAAGAGAGCTGTCTGTGGAGAGGCGGGGCCTGAAAGTGAGGGCTCCATCACACCAGTGATTTATCGCACACTCACCATGCCTGCTATGCAGTTTTGTAGCCCGGTACTCATATGGCGTTGTCCCTGGCCTGCACCCATTTCGCCTCTTCCCCTCCATTTTTCGTTTCTTTTTGTAGTGGGGAAAGTGTTCTTTTCACACCATGAGAAATAAATGTGCTCCTCCCTCCCATGTATTGCTGTCCTTGCGCTCTATCAGGCCATCTCGTTCTTTGTTGGGGGTATGTGTGTCTAAGGGCGGGCTCACTGACTAAAGAGGGTGGGGTGGTTCTCTGCTCAACCGTAAAGGGAGAGGGACAGAGGTCCCATTTAACTCTGTGTTCTTACTCCTGAGTAGGCATGACCAGGAGTAATTAATTTTAATTTTCACCTTAAAAGAAATGTGGAAAATGCACCGGGACAGGGATGGTGGTGCTACACCGCTGTGCCTCCCTAGAACTGCGAAGCTTTGCAGTTAAAGACTTGGGCTTTTTTTAGAAAAGGCGTGAGGCACTGGTGCGCCTGGTACCTGAGTTGCAGTGCATGTTTGCTCGTCCTCCCTTGTAAACCTTTCCCAAGCCAAGCGGCAGCAACAGTCTCAGCCCAGGCGCTCCCTCCTGCTTCCTACAAACGGCCTCGCTTCCTTCTCTCCCCAAAGTTTGTTGAATATGATCTTAGGGGAAAGTACAGTGTGTTGTTTTACCAGAATTGCGCAGTTTCAGGCTGCCGTACTACTGTAATTGCACAGAAATAAAAAAATATTAAAATAAAAATAAACTGCAGGGGAAAGGAGAACATAGGGGGTGGGGTGGGAGATTTCGCTGGCATAGTAGTGCTCCAGGTGCGCAACAACGCACAGACGTGGAAGTACCCAGCGCTTGACTCCCTAAGGAAATGGAGGGGGGAACCAGATTAAAAAAGTAGGTGTGATGGAGCTCTGAGAGAGGGGTCTGGAAGTAAGAAGGCCTGTGTGTGTATGGAATTCCAAGACCTAGTTTGAGTTCCAAAAGAAGAATCCATATAAAGCATCTGTTATGTTCCTAGAGTAGATCACTGTCCTCTCTGAAAAAGATCCTGCATGGCAAAGCTGCTGGAGTAGGCCTAAAAGCTACATAACACCTTTTTGAGGAGGGAATTCCATAAGTGGGGTTCTAAAGCTGAAAAGGCCCTCTCCCCTGTAATCACTTGCCTAAGTACTTTCGGTGTGGGCACATGGAGATGAGCCTCTGAAGATGGCCTAAACAGGTACATACAGGAGGAGATGTACACCCCTTAGATACTCTGGTACCAAGCCGTTTAGGGCTTTAAAGGTTAAAATCAACACTTTAAATTGGGCATGGAAATGGACTGGAAGCTGGTGCAGCCGATGAAGCGCTGTGTCACATGATCATACCATTTCTCGTAAAATGTGAGAATCTTACTTGGTAGATTATATTCTTGATGAATCATAACACTTAATAGAACTTTTGTGTGGGTAGGTTGGTTTAAATCAAGGCAAATTTAAATAAATGATTTAAATTGCCAAGAAAAAGGGCTAAATATAAATTTCCTGAATGCTTCATGTTTTAACACGCAACGTGGTTGCATCTGTTTAAAACTAAATAGAGCTTTATACTAACTCTGCCTGAGCAGCCCACATACCTTTTGAGCTATAGAGTTTATATCTGCTCAGGATAGTTGTGAAATTGGTTGTGTCCTCCTGAGCACTTTCCAAAAAGAAGGGCTGGCAGAATTTTTTCTCTCTGTAACGTAGAAAGTAAATGGCCATGTTTTTTATGTGACCACCTAGATAGGCATAACTTGCATAATAGTAAACGCATAATAATACATGATGTATTGCAGGGAGTGGACGATGGACTACGGACTCATGTGATTTGTCTGCCTTTTCACCAGAGCTCCAGATCCACAAAATGGCAGCACAGGGCTGGAGCTGAGGTCAGTCACAAAATGGCAGGTCAGATATGAGCTCCACTGAATTCTATAGGCCTTAAGATTGCAGCAGGCATTTTCAAGACACCAGATTTAATACCTAATAATTCTGTGCCTGTTTACCTCTGTGCAGTGTAGCCCACAGTGGAATGCCTGGAGCACAGCCCTTTTTGGCTCTTGGTTGCTGCCATAGCGGGCTGGAGGTTTTTGGTCTGAAGAAGTTAGGGAGACTTCTGTGGGGACTTGAAAACTAGCGTAAGAAAAGAGAGACGAGAGATTACAGAGACGAAGGGAGTAAAAAGGAACCAGCCAGAGCAAACCACGGAGCAGCTACCTTCTGCTCTCACAGAGCAGCATTTATTCAGCAGCAACTCCACTGCCAGGTGGTGTGACAGAGGCCGAGGCCTTCATATGTATCCCAAGACCGTGTAGCCAGAGACAGGTGTGAGAGACTGAAAGCTCACCTTTGTCTAATTTGATTTCTGGACTCATCCACTCCTGTTTTGTTGCTTGCAGGTGTACTTTGAATGGCATGCCTTATCTGTGTTTCTCTTGCTGGCTTCCCTCTTTACCCCCTTTCCTGTTAAGTAAATCCTTGCTTTTGTTTTTCTATTCTATTGAGTTGCCCACTGGTTGTTTTTCCCTAAATCCTTTCAGGGAACTTGGGAGCTAGTGGGCTGGAGGCAGCACATCCTGTTTTGGGGCCTTCGCATGCTTGCCTCTCATTTATCCCTGCGCAACAAAGGCTGCTGGGAAGGAAAATGATGTTCCATTTGGATGCACTGCGGGGATTGCTTTAGATGTTCGGGTGAGGTGTGCAAAGTGGCCCTTGGATTACCATCAGTTGATGTTTTTAATTTTTTTAAAAAAGTTAATATTTCCCCTTCCAGTTTCCCTTTGAGTTTACTTACTTACTTATTTATTTCATTTTTGTACCGCCCAATAGCCGAAACTCGCTGGGCGGTTCCCAACTTCTCCTTATATGGCAAGTGCTGTGTTAGTTGATTGGTGTAATTGGGAGAATATTGATCCTACTCAGGCTCTTATAATAGCATCCAAACAGATCAGGATTTCTCTTTGAATCCACCCAGAATAGTCTGTAGATGCTGAGGACTGTTTAAAAAACACACACATTTTAAACAAATTCTGAAATCTATGATTGCTGCTTTACTGGGATGTGATGTGGATTTTGCATTTATCAGTTACCTGCCAAATCTCAAATCACTGAGTGGACACTGAGGCCACAACTAGACCTAAGGTTTATCCTGGGATCATCCAGGGTTCGCCCCTGCCTGAGCACTGGATCCCCTGTATGGCCACAGCTAGACCTAAGGTTTATCCTGGGATCATCCAGGGTTCGCCCCTGCCTGAGCGCTGGATCCCCTGTGTGTCACCTAGATGAACAGGTTTGACCCCTGGATGATCCAGGGATAAACCTTACGTCTAGCTATGGCCTAACTTAACCCTAGAGCACCAGCTAACACTCTGCAAAGCAAGCAAATCTAGTTTATTCCTCAGAGGTTTTCTAGCAAGCATGACACTTGTCACAGGAAGTCAAGAATATTTGAGTTGTTCTAGCTTTGATAGACCTTTCCCGTAGCCTTGCCTCACCTGAAACCATTATAAAAGCAATAGGGGAAAGTTTTTAAGGAGTCACATTGTGAGAGCAGCCCCTATAGTCAATTGGTGGAGTTATTCCTGTCCCAGCTGGTGAAGACTATTTTAAATCTGAATTGGATCAGGTAACACGGATCCTACCTGAGTGGTCCTGTTCTGATGCCAAAAATGAAGAAGAAAAAGAAAGATTTCAGATAGTTTGAAGCCTCTGGCTGCCCTAATCGCTGCCCTAATGCCACAAGAAGGGATTACTTAAAGAAGACCCTTGAAGGCAAATGTAGCTCTGCTTACAGTGGAGGGGATCTCTATTTTAAGTTCAGATGCTTAAAGCAAAATCCTGGTGAAGAGACCTTTGATTTTCTGCAGCGATTAGACACTATTGAGGAAGGTAAAAGCCCTAGGAGAGATTGAAGTGTCGAGAGCTGCCCAAATAAGGATAGAACAGGGGTGGGGAACTTTTCAGCCCAAGAACCATATTTGGTCCGGCATGAGCACCCAGGGGGCGAGCATGGCCAAAGCAACGTTCTCCATCTCCCATTCTCTCCCCTCTTCTCCCAGTTTGGGGCTGAGGAGGGCATGGGGCAAGCTTACAATACAGGAAGAGATTCACCTCTTTCTGTATTGCCAGGTTACTTAGCTTTCATGTTGCGTGCTGCGAAAAGATAGGAACACAGCCAATGATGCAGGAAAAGATAGCTGCCTTCCTGTTTTGCCAGATCACTCCCCCACCCACCACCACATGATCTTCATGTGACTGTTTGATTTCTAGAGGATTTGCTCAATCTATCTGATTGTTTCCAATTTCAACATATTTTCTCTACTGAAAAAACTCTGTAAAGAGTTAGAAAGGTCTCCAAATCCTTAGGAGAAGCCTATTTATAACTTCTTCCCCTGCTACCAACAGAAAGAGGGAATAATGGACAGAAGATGAAATGTCTGGAATCATAAGGGGGCTTTCTTAAAAAAAATTACTCACCCTACCACCTCAAGCAGAGCTTGAGACTGAATACGTAATCGAATTTCTTTTTCAGCCAGCTCCAAACTATAACAGTGGATCTTCTAAAGAACATCAACTGACCTTACTCCCTCCTTGTAACTACTAAAATCATTACCTTCTGATTGACCCCTAGAGTGAAAACCTAATCGACTCTGCCTCTTACTCTTCAGCCTTGGGTACTCATGGCACATCTGTAGTCTGTAGCTCTAATTGATCCTAAGGCCATAGCTAGACCTGCTAACACCCCGGGGATGCCAATATCCCTCCCTCACCTCGGGATATTGGCATAGTCTTTAATCTTGCTTTACGTGGTCTCAGGATGATCCCGAGACCACAGAATGTGTGGGCGGGCGTCGCGTGCTAGGCACAGAGCTCCTGAGGTCTGTGCTGGGGGTGGGGTGGGGTGAGCGGGCATTTTTTTAAAAAAAAAATACTCACATTTGGCACTCTTGCACTCCATCTTCTTTAAGAAAAAAATGTCAGGCGCAACATCCTCTTTCTCCTAGGACGTCGCACACCGCGTGTAGACAAAGGGGGAGATCTCGCAATAGCCATATCGCGAGATCCTCCCTCCTCTGTCGTGCTAGACCCGTAGGTCTAGCTATGGCCTCAGTGTGAAGAACATAGTGATGCTCTGAAGTTCGATCTAAATCTTTTAATTTCTACAACTCCCTGCCCTCTTCATGCTGGAATGATAATCTTAGGAAGAGAGTGGCAGAGAGGGCCAGTCTATTAGCTGGGGGCTGAGGCTGACCTTTACTACTTGCTCTTCACCACAGCCGTGAGTGCCCCACTAGCCATCATCCAATTAAAGGGAGAAGAGCTGCTGGTACACGGCTGCCACCGTCCAAGCTCAGCTACAGGGCAAGAAAGAAAGCCCATTGAATCGTCATCAACAACCATTTTAAATTATGCATATGCCCACAAGCAAGTTTCCATCCCTTCTCCCCCTGTCCTGTATGCAAGCATGCACACATGCAAGACTGGGATTATAGGAGGCAACCTAGAGAGCCGCATTTAAGATGGGAAACACAGGCAACCGTTGCTGATCTACCGTGACCCAAACTGCAGTCAGCCTTCTTCCCATCCCGGATCTGCTGTCATATTTATAATTCTTGACAAGCGTTTTTGCCCCTGGCTTGTTTTTAAATGGAAAGTCTTTGTATCAAACGCACTGAAGGTCATGGATTCAGCTTTAAGAGATGTTGAGTTTAGATTTTTAATATCCTTGTGTTCAGGTGAAATTTTAAAGTAGGTTACTTTTAAGAGACATCTAATACTTTATTTTGATTTGGACTTAAAACAATTTACATAAAAATCTGGTTTAAATTTTTTCAAAAGTTTGTTGCAGGTCTGAGGGCTACATCCAATGTTGGGCAGGTAAAGGCCTTTTCCATTTTCTCCTCTTTCCCCACCCCTATGTATCCGCAACACTTGCTTCAAAAGATCACCTTGACCCTTCCAAACAGATTTGGTGGAACAGGGGCTGAGAGGGGAGCAGGATCTTTTTTGTCAGGGGAGGGACACAATCGGATCCACTCTGTAATGTTCTGTTTCCTTTTTGCGTAAAATATGGATAGGGAAGCGTTGATGCAGTAGGTCTTCGTGCAAGTGTAGGGTCACATCCACTGAGCTATATTCATGCAGATTCGGAGGGCAGATGTTTATCTGCAAAGTAAACAAAATGTGTGTGATCTGTGATGAAAATGTGTTTACTGGAAAATGTCTTTACTAAGATCTTGGATAAAAGATTATAACCTTCAGCTTTATTGACATGCCAAAGCCAGCGCCATTATTTTGTCGGTTTGTATACATGTTTGCTTTGAGTGCTGAATTTAATAGTTTAGGAGGACAAAATTAAAAGTACAGTATGTTTTGTATCTCACAGACTGGACAAACATGTTCACTCCTGTTATGACTGAAGTGGTGTGTGAATTTTCTAATCAATTGGTGTTTGCAAAATTAAAACATCAATTTGCCAACAAGAAAAACATGTTGAAGAAGAACAAATGATAAAAACTGCCCATTGTAGTATGATTAATAATGTAATTTAATATGCCGAAGTTGGAACCATTTGTCTTGTTAAAATGTGCTCTGTGGTCTTATATTGAAGAGGTAAATGTGTGTCTGGGCTGGGCCACTTCAGATGGCTAGGGAGGAATCATGCAGCCAAATGCTCCTCCAATCAGCCAAAAAAAGTCCTGAATATAGAAAACTAGATGTCAGAGAGAAGGTGATGCTAGCACCATTCTCCCTGATATGCTAGTTTTCTTTGTGGAAAGATTCTTTTGTAAGAAAATGTATTCAGTCATGTGAGCCTCACTTGTAGTCTGAAATGGCACAGCTCAGATACAAGTTTACCACCTAAATGCAAACTTGACCTTCAGATGGAGCCATATTACTACTTACAGATTGGGTACAGTGGTCAGCACATTAATGCTAAAGAAATGCTAATTTAGTAGTAGTGGTGTCCGTTGTAGCAGGGTTATTATCTAACAAGTCATTTGAATGCCGTAAGATGGCTGCATAATGAAATGCTGCATTATTGTATATTCGGCTATAAAAAAAGAAATGTAATAGAAATCCCTTGAGAGGCAATTAATGCTTAACCAAGTACGTCCCAAATGTGGTTGGTGGATTTTTTTTAAAAGCAGAAAGAAACTTGATGAAATGATTTCATCAGCAGTAGGTTAGCATAAAGCCTAGTTAGACATGAGTAGAAAAAAATCACTTGGCATGATCAAACATTTCTTTAATCAGAATTTTCTTGTTTCCGGCCATCTCATACAGTGACGAAAAGGAAAGGACGTAACCTTGCTAGCCCAGTCCCAGTTCGGAAGTCTTAAGAGGACATGTTATATATGGTCGAAGTGCAATAAGGGATGTGGACAGAGGAAGGACTGTAGGTTAGTCCTTGTGGCTGGCTTGTGACTGATTTTGTATTTGATGTGAGACAACACGCAAAGCCATGGTTAGGCCACTGACCCTTTTGCAGCGTGTTTAAACTGTGGTTTTGTAGCCACCATGGTTAGGAATGGTTCACACGACACGCTTATGCCATAATGTTTAGCTCAAAACGCTTAACCACCATGGCTTAGTGTGTCAGACTTTGCTTTGTATGCACCACTATGGAAAGCTTATCTTCTTAATCACTACAGCGCTTAGGAAATATTGACTGTTGGTTACAGAATCTTTTGACACGTTTGACTGTGCAAATGTTGTTAATACTCTGAATAATGGGGCATGAAAAAGTCGTGACACTGGCTTGGCCCTTCAAATACCATACTTATTTTTATATTGCTGATATTCTTTCATGAATATGTTAAAAACAACTGTAAGTGCTTCATGGTGTGTTCCTCTTCACAATAGAACTGCTTATCTTGTTAAATGGTGATGCATTGCAAACAGAAATATTTGTGTTAAAGGTCTGTACTTGTAGGTGGGGGTGGGGAGGATAAAAATTCAGAAGAGGCCGCCAAGCAACGAAGTGAACCATGTGACGCCTGTGGTCTTCTACCAGCTTCTGTTAATTTGTAGCTGAACTCTTTTTCCCCCCCTCTGATTCTTTTTGAAACCAGTTTAGCGGCCAGAGTTCTGCAAGTTGTTTGTTAAAAAGAAGTCAGAGTACTCAAATTCTACTCTCTTGAGGGTCTCTTATTTTGAATTAAGCCATTAAATAAAGGTCTGTTCTTTCACAATTCAAGATCTTGACTATCTTAAAATTTAGATCAAAACTCTGGCATACATTCTTGGCTATTTTCTTTTAAAACTAAAGGGGACTGATCTTTAACTTTGCTTCATATGTTCTGAATTTTATTCAGCCATTTTACAAGTTTCCTGAGATGCTACTTACAGCACATGAGGAATTCAGTTTTAAGTATATCAGTGGCAAAACCTACGGTGGTTCGTTATAGTTGAATTTTTCATCCATAATGTCAGCCCCTTTCAAACCACAAAGCACCTTGGGCAGAGGGACCAGGCACATGTGTGGCAAGTGGAGCCCACTGGATGCACTTGTGTTGTTGAACCACAGGACTCTTGGGACTTATCAGCCAAAAACCTGAGGGCTGTGAGGGATTATGCCTTTCATAACTTGTCCCACACAGATGCCTCTATGGAGAGAAAAGTAATCAAGCAGGCAAAAGTGTTTATTGTCATACAGGCAGAAAAGCAAAATTAGGCATCTGCAAATCTAGAACTTCCTAACGTATAACTACGTTGATCTGGCAATTCAAATATGAGTGTGTTTGATACCTTGGCTTCCAGTTAAATAATAAAAAAAACCATACAGGTGTAATAGGGATAGGTTTTTTTTAAAAAAAAATAGCATGATTTACAGGAGTCTAATATCCCTTAGATCAGCCTTCCTCAACTTGGTGCCCTCCACGTGCATTAGTCTATAACTTCCACCAGCCCAAGATAATGCATTTGGGAGGCACCAGGTTGTGGAAGGCTGCATTAGATATTTGAGGAAGGGGGAGAAGATAGAAATTTTGCCCAAGGGAATGAAATTATGCAATGAAATTAAGTTTGGCTTTGTATAATTTAAAGGGCCCCTGGAAAGCTTATGCAGCAACACTTCTAGCTTCTGGAATTCCATTGGGCTTACTGCCACAATCACTTTCAAGTATTGGTTTCCAATCATAAAAAGCTGAGCTGCTTAGGAAGTTGAATACTGCAGCCACTGCCATATTCAAGCTGCAATCCACAACAGGGATGCCCAGCGCAACGATTTGTGCCCCTCCTTCATCCAGGTTGTCAGTGAATTACAGAGAATTTAGGGAGCAGGCCTTCTTGTAGAACTCAAAGAGACAAGACCCTCATGAGTTCTGACATACACAGAGAATTGTAGAAGGGGTCGCTTCTACATCTTGTAGTTGTTTTCGGTCCCTCAACACAGAACCTAATGGCATGTCTTCACCAGGGGAGGGGAGGGGAGGGGGTGGATCTCATGATATGCTAATCACGAGATCCTTTCCCCCCCCCAGCCCACATGGGTCTCAGTCCACATGGGTCGTGTAACATCCCGGGCATGGCGCCTGTTGCGGCGGCCATTTTTTTAAAAAAACACCAAGAGCTGGCGCGCATGGTAACAAGGTAAAAAAAAAAAAACCTGGTCCCACTCCGCTCCCCACCTTCGATAAGGAAACAGAGCACCTGAAGAGCTCCGTGCCCGCTTCCCAGCATCTCACGTTTACTTGCGAGAAGCCGGGATGAAACCAGGATGGCTGCCCACACCTCCTGCGGTCTCGGGACCACCCCGAGACTGCGGGAAAAATCAGTCTGAAAGCCGACCTAGTAATCCCAGGGAAATGGAGGGATCATCCCTCCCTGCCCCCGGGATCCCCTGTGCGTCATCTGGACACAAAGGAATGATCCCGGGGCGATCCCCAGGATAAGACATCATCTAGACATGGCCTAAGTAAGCAGAGGATGAAAGGTGAATTTTGGTACAGATTGTAAAGCATGTTGTAGCTGCTTGGCTTTCTGCAGTTTAACTGTGATGTGGAGAAATATGTCAGATCATTGTGATAATTCTCACTTCGGTTAATGAGGATGAAGAGCTCAAAACATCAGTTTTGAGATCTGGTGGTAAATGCTTTAGCGGTCTTAAGTTTTTTCTCTAAACATTTGTGGATTAGCCATTCATAGACTTCTGATTCTCAACCTTTTTCCTCCTCCTCTCCTTGTGCTCCCCACAAGAAAATTAGGAAGGCAACATTTTTAGAACGCTGGGAAAATATCGAGGCTTGGGTAACTGCATTGTAAGCCAGCCAAACCCTCAAATTGCTCACAAGCAAGCTATTTAAAAATAAGATAACCTTAAAAGAAATCTTACACAGTAAGGCAAATTCCTAAACAGAGCAAGTTAAGTTTTCCAGGACCCCAAATCATTTAGGTCCTGATTTGGCATGTTTGGGTACTTCTAGTTTTAATTTTACCACAACCCCTCCCCCCCAAATTCCATTTCGACATTTAAGAAGTTTGTGTGTGAGATACATATTTAAAATATGTACTTCTTGGGGTTCGTTTACTGAAAAGAGAATTGCAACCTTGAAAATCCTATTTCCATTCATTAAGTTACTAATTAGTTTTATGAAACAATGTGTTTTTTATTTTTTAGAAATAGGAAATCTGCAATTCACACCTCTTCTGAGGAGGTATTAGTGAGCTCTGCACACAGGCGTAGATTTAGAAGATCTGTTGTTTCCGGTGGTGATTTGCAGATTTGCAGCTGTTAAGAGTACTGCTTGCATGATCTGGAGGTTCCTTTGGAGATGAAGTGCAGGGCCCAGGATCGCACTATAGAAACTGCCAGTTTTTAAGTTTGCGAAGGTGACTTGAGGTGGATTTTATATTTTGCTAGTAATTATATAATATTTATTAAACAGCACTAGTCACATTCCTAATTGTATATATTGGTAAACGTTCCAATCTTGCGAAGTGCTACTGGATTTACCAAAACGTATTTGTATTTTATACTATGTAATTTAATTAAAAAAAAAAAAACTCAGTTCACAGTTAGAGATGTGAAGGCCCAGGGAAAAAATGGAAAAAAATTAGGGGTGGGGGGAGAAATATTTTCTTTCTTTCATTTCCCCCCCCCCCCGAAGCCTTTTTTGTTTTCCGCCCAAAAAAATTGAAAAAAATGAAGAAAAAAAGGATTATGGAATGTTTTATTTTAGCGTGATGAATACAATGTTTAAGACATTACTTCTCCAAATGATTTCTAAAAACTATGCCCAGCATCAGATTATTACGATTTCTGTGCACTGACAAGCAAGTCCTAGGTTGCAAACTGAGACTAGAATTCTCAAATGCAAGAGCAAGATGCATTTCTGCCTCTAGGGGGAATGCAAAAATTAAATACAAAAATTTAATTATACAAAGTATACAAAAATTAAAAACCACAAAAACATGCAAGATGCACATTGCATGACACTTGTATTTACAAAATGCAGCACAAACAAGATAAACTACACATAATGTAAAGAGGGAATTTCTCCTAGATAGTGCTAAATAATCTAAGTCATTAGCTTTATTATTGTGTAAATTACTTAGCAAGTTGGCATTTTTGGTGGCAAAATTTTGCATATTTGCAAAACTCTCTCTGAATTTCACAATCGCTGCAACTCCAAATATAGATAGCAGCTACTTAAATGGGCATGATTTTGGGATGCTTGAATAGGCTGCTATTGCTTAGTTGAAATCAGATTTGTTTTACAGTATCTAAAATACTGCACTTTACCACACATTATGGTAGAATTTCCTATGTACATTTTTGTTCATCTATTTATTTGCTGGTTACATTTCTAGCCCTTTTCCTCCATAATCCTTCTCTGCATTTTTACCTCTCAACAATCTGCTACGGAAGTTAGGTTCAGAGTGAGTGACTGACCCAGAGCCATGCAGTGAACTTCATGGCCAAGTGGGGATTTGAATTCAGGTCCCTTCAGTCCCAGCCCAACACTTTAACTATTACACCACACTGACTCTCATGTGTGAACAGAGTGCTGGGCTAGATGGACCCTTGGTCTGATCCAGCATCAGGGCACTTCTGATGTTCTTATGCTGTTCATCCTGGGTATATGTAACCCATCCTTCACTATGGACTGTATCCCTTTCTGAAATTTGGAGAGGACCTCTAAATACCAGTTCAATATCCCATGATCCTAATGTGTGCTAGCCTAACAATGCACTCTGATGTCATGACATATAGGGGAAAGTGCCACTCCAGTTTTATGCAGTAACTGCTGCCTTTTGTACCGGAGGCTACAGTTTTACTTAGTCTCTTTCAAATTATCTCATTTTAAAATGAGGTTATAGTAAAATCAACGTCTTACTTTCTTAACCTGACTCCATTGATCACGCCATCTTGTTTGTACTCTATATAGTAATTTGATGTTGGATTAGCATGGAATCTTTATGCAGTTAATTTGATTGTCTTCCATATTTTCTTCACCCATCTAAAAGAATTGGGTAAGTTTCTTTCTATAATAATGGGCTCATTGACCATTGATTCATATTCAAAAGTTTGTGGGCATGTCTATACAATGCCTTATCCCGGGGATTGCCCCGGAATCATCCCTGTGCGTCCACATGATGCACAGCGGATTCCAGGGGCAGGGAGGAATGATCCCTCCATTTCCCTGGGATTACTGAGATGGCTTTTAGCCCAATTTTCCCCACAGTCTCGGGATTGTCCTGAGACTGCAGGACGTGTGGGCGGCCATCCCGCTTTCGTCCTCCTTTTCTTTAAAAACATATATCTCGCGATCAGCGTATCGTGAGATCCTCCCCCTCCCTTAGTGTAGACATTCCCTGTGTGTGTTTTGCCACTTCAAACAGTAGAAGTGTAGTTGAAGCCTGCAGGTTGCTTGTAGCTGCATTTGGACAGAATCTTCTAAGTTGGTTAAAAGAAAATATCTCCATACTGCTCAACAAAAATTGTTATCTACTTAGGTCTGCACTCATTTCCTTTTGAGACTTGAATTGATCGAGTTAATATTTTTGTCAGTTAGTCTATAGCTTTTATTTACAATTGAATTGACTTTTCAGTAAATTCTGTCAAGCTCTTGATCGTGTGGGGTTTTTTGTAACTTTTTTCCCTACAAATTCTACTGTAGACAGTTTTTAAGATAATTTTTGAGCACATTTATCAAGAATTCATACCGCATTTAACCTTGTAAACTGGCCAGAGAGCTTCAGCTATGGGGCGGTATATAAATGTAATAAATAAATAAAATAAACTATATGAAGCCAGATTTAACCTATTTTAAGAAATAAAAAAATCCATAGAGACCTTTTAAAGACAAGATCGTAAATAGTCACTTGCATGATAGTGTGTGGTAAAAATTGCCACCCGGGAAATTGGTTACTTTTAGCCACAATGACCGACATAGGTACGTGCAGATGGACTAGTCGTTTCTTTGGGCTTCAATGTAAGGCTGCTTCAAAACTTAGTGTTATGTCCAGTGCAAGATTCACAGAATGGGAATTCCCCATTCCCTGGGCAATCTCAAAAGCCTTTCCTGAGGGTCCCACAACCATTCATAAAGACCTGTAATGTGGAAGGGGCTGCAGTGGACAGGGGGCATCAGGGCAAACGTGGGATACTCCTCACCTTGTAGTGGTCCATTCCATTATAAGCTTGTTCACCCTTTTCCTTCCTGGGAAGATGTTGATGACCCAGAAACCAAAGACTTGTCTCTAAGAAATTAGCTTTTAATATTTTCCCCAGTTTTTCTATCCCAGTGTTGGCCCTAATAGGAATTCAGCCCAAACATTTGGCATGGTAACTGTTGTATTTAAGAAAGGTGTGGCTATTGCGAGCAGAGAATGAACCCTAGAAATAAAAGCACAGACACCAGAGCTTGGGATAAGCTAGGGCCTCTTTATTTAAGTAGGGTAATTCATCTCTCCATGGATCTGAGCCTGACAATAACGGCGAGCCACTCCACTGAACGCAGGGGTTGGGTAAACCCGCCCCCTTATTCAAGCTACACTTCAGTGTATTGTGGGGGATGGGACCAGCCTGCATCATCCCCACTCAGTGCTGCACAGCTCCAAGTAGATGAGACAGGAAGGTCCCCAAAGGCAAACCAAACCTTGACGCGAGAGCCACACAGCCCCCGAGGAGCAGGACCTCTGAATTGCCAATAACCATAAAGATGCCAGAGTGCTCACCATCCCTATTCTAAACTCCTGAGATCCCAGCACTACCCTGACACCCACCAATTGACTTATTTATCCTCCAGTGCTAATGATGAAGACGGCAAAAACCTGAACTCCCAATAAACATGTGTCAGGAAAAATTCCCACTCAGCTCTTCCCTTCAAAGGAAGCAACTGGCTAATCTCATACTGGTTATTAGGGAGGGGGAGGGGGAGGCTGGCAACGAAAGAGGCCAGGATCCACTCAGGGCCAACCTTTATAGGCTTGGCCCCTCCTTCGCCTGAAGCTGCACACGTGCTTGACTCGTGTGCAGTGGCCATCCAGCTCATTCCTGCCCCCAACTGCAACCCCCACCCAAGCCATTCTGGCTGGGCAGGAATTGGACATGTGGGGCAGCACCTCTTCGACCATCACACCCAGGCTTTAGAACTGGAAGTCTCCCCTGGGAGATCTATCTGGCCTCTCCACTCCTTATTTCCTGTGTTAATTTAGGATAGAAGGTTAGCTCACTGTATGTTGCATTCTCCCTTGCTAGGATGTTTCATGTAGGTTTTTTGCTTGTTTTACTTCCTCTGTGTATGCATAACTTTAGGTTGTTTTCTATATCTTACCTATGAGTTTCTTTGAATGATCTATTTAGCAGGAAAACAAATTATAAATATTTCAAAATAAAATTGAGAACCCACATAATTGAAAAGGGTGAATTCGTGGATCCTCTTGTCTTTGCTGTGAATAAAATCTGACATGTCAGAAAAATCTGACATGTTAAATATTACCCTTGCACATTCCTTCAGACCTGTGAATATAAATTGCCACCTAACCAGGACTGTACAGTAGAACTGGTATTACAACTACAAAACAAGTAATTCAGCTTTTTTGCGATTGTGTGTTCTGTGTTGCAAAGTGCCACAAACGTGTCTCGAGGCTCCCATGTTTCCATTCTGATCTGCTAACTGTGCTCTGGCTGACCTAAATGCAAGTGGTACAAGTTTTGACATAATTATTTATCATACTCCTGTCCAAGGAGTCAGGATGGTACACATATGGGTGATCTCCCCCAACCTTTTATCTTTATATCAATCCTGTCTCTTCTTGAATGATAAAATATGGAACAGCAAATGAGGAAAGTAGCATTAATTCCTAATCTACTACGTTAGAATCCAAAGTGCATACTCTCTGTGGGACTCTTTGCCCCTGGAGGTCAGCAACGCTAGGCTGCTTGCTAGGCTGCTTCCGGCAGCTCCAGAAAACAACTCTGTTTCCAGAGCCTTCCCCAGCTGACTAGCCCATTTTTCGGTTTCCTTTGTTCTTAAATTGAACAATTTTAATTTGCTTTTTAATCTTCTTTCTTTTATTGTTTATACCTATGTTCACCGCTGTGGAATCTGTGTTAGATAATTGAGCGGTATATAAATATTGAAAATAAATAAATGATTCAGTCAGGCCTTTACATGAAAGGACATCTGAAAATGCAGGGGTGGGGGAGTTAATACACTGTCCCTTGTATTTATTTTTGTGATAGTACAGAAGCGTCACAGGTCTGTACCATAGAAACATTTGTTGTTTAAATGAGTTCTCTACGCATCCCATTTTACTGCAGTAGTTACGCACTACTTTTTTCCGAGCATTTGCTTGCAGTTATTTAAAAGCAAGAGTAAAAGCAATATTGTTGGATCCTCCAACCAGATAAATGAAGCCTTACAAAACTCACTCCTTTTTCAAACATTCTCTTCCATGTAATGGGAGAAGAAAACTGAACCAATGAACTAATCAGGCACTGATTAGTTAAGAAGAAACTGATTAGATAAGAAGAAAGTGATTTTCAACCTTTAATACATGGCCAACATCAGAAGGGTGAGATTCCAATCTACAGGACCTTCATGAACACTCCTAACATCCTAGCTGCTACGTTGTCATTAATTCCTGATTGCTGTTAAAGTCGTGTCTGCAGTAAATACGACAGATAGTGCTATGGTAATATAATTGAATAAGACTATTATTACCTTTCTCAGCTTCTTTATCATTTGTTTGTATGTAGTCATTTTCTGTAAGTTGATTGTGTGTCCCATATCTGGTTCCCAGTTTGTGTGTGTTTTGAGAATAATGGGAAGTATCCTGGCCAGCCCTTCCACGGGCGGCCCAAGCCCACTGGCTGTGATGTAGCACATCCGTGGGGAAGTGTTGAAATGAGCAGAAATGCTCATTCCTGGAAGGAACGCAACTTGCTCCCATGCTGCTGCCGGTGGGGCTAGCTGTGTGTGCACTGGGGCCAACGAGCTTGAGCTGCCCACGCAAGAGCTACGTTGGATACTGCCCAGTGTATGACTTATCTTTTGGATTACAATAGTTCTGGTATATTATTTAGTGATTATATAAAACTATTCAGTAGCTAGCATGGTCTCTTATTCAGACATGAGTATGTTTCCTGCAGTGATGATTCTGGAGAGGTCTTGATACTCCTCATGTTTGAGACCTTCCATTGGACTTTTGGAAACCTTTATTCAAAATGGTTGCTGCATGCGGTTTGTGTGTTAATGTATCCTGTTTAAGGTAATTTAGTTGGCTGATATTCATGTAATGAATTTGGAATAAGATATGCTATGCTATTTCATTTTTTCCTGATTTTAATAGCTCTTTATTTCCCCAGATATGAGACATGAGTGTTGGACGCAGAAGATTAAAGTTGCTGGGAATTCTAATGATGGTAAACTTCTTCATATATGTGATCGTGGAAGTCTCAAAGAGCAGTGGCCAAGGAAAGAATTCAAAAACACGCATCATACTCTCAGACAACAATTTTTGGCGGAAGTATACTCCTCATAAGGCATATTGGAATAAGCAGCAACAGAAGTTGGAACAGTTATACAATCCTGTTTTCGCGTTGCTTTTCAATATGACGGTGGAAGAAAGGTTATCTGCTAATGGTAACTTTTCAAGCTCCTGCGATCCTGACCCATATGTAGCTTCAGAACTTAATGGATTTGAAAAGTTGCCAGATAGATTTAAAGACTTTTTTCTTTTCTTGAAATGTAGAAATTATTCATTACTAATGGACCAACCACACAAGTGCAAACATAAACCTTTCCTGCTTCTGGCTATTAAATCGCTTGTACCACATTTTGATAGAAGACAAGCAATCAGGGAGTCTTGGGGAAAAGAAACTAGATCGGGAGACATAACTATTGTTAGGGTCTTTCTCTTGGGCCAGACTCCTTCAGAGGACCACTATCCTGATCTCTCAGATATGTTGAAATTTGAGAGTGATACCCACCAAGACATTCTTCTATGGAACTTCAGAGATACGTTCTTCAATTTGACTCTGAAAGAGGTACTGTTTCTGAAATGGGTCAGTAATACCTGCCCGGATACCCAGTTTATTTTTAAAGGAGATGATGATGTTTTTGTGAATACCCATCAGATCCTGGATTACTTGAAGAGTTTAACCAAGGAAAAAGCCAAAGACTTGTTCATAGGTGATGTTATTCAAGATGCTGGACCACATCGTGATAAGAGAGTGAAGTACTTTATCCCAGAAAATATTTATGATGGTTCTTACCCTCCATATGCAGGAGGTGGTGGGTTTCTCTATTCTGGTGATCTAGCACTAAGGTTAACCAACATATCTGACCGTGTCCTTCTCTATCCGATTGATGATGTGTACATTGGAATGTGCCTTCAGAAACTTGGGCTTGCTCCAGAAAAGCACAAAGGCTTCAAGACCTTTGATATTGATGAAAAACACAGGAATAATATTTGTTCCTACACAAACCTAATCTTAGTCCACAGCAGGAAACCTCAAGAAATGATTAAGATTTGGACAAACTTGCAAGATCCACATTTAAGTTGTTAAGTACATGTGTCCAAAAGTTCTTTCTAACCTTTGGTTTAAATTTCTTAGTTAAATAGTTAGTATATTGTTTTCATTTGATGGCTTGTTTTGCAGACCAAAATTATCTATCAACAGTTTGTTCAGTACTTCTAGTGAGGCTACATTTGTAACAGTGCACATTAAGAGGATATGGCATGCAGATATAATCCTTATCTTTTATCATGTGTGTTCAATACTTTCTCATAATAAAATATTGGAAATTTATAGCCATCAGAAGTTGTGATTAAACTAATCATTAATTAAATGACTAGTTAGCCCTGTGATATTGGAAGGACTTTCCTGTTTTCTAGTGCTAGCGATTATTGAATGTGGTGGTAGGATCCATACACTCTTTGATTTGTTTACCTGGGATGTCATATCTTGGAGACTGTGTTATAGGTCAAATTCAGGAAAGTAACTTCAATATAAATAAACATAATGAATAACCTAATTCCTGAAACATTTTTGGGTAATTTTTCTTTTCATTCCCACCTCCTGGTTATTCATTATTCAGTATTCAGTTAAATGTGATGGAGACATCTGTGCAGCTACATGTGACAGTGCATTTAAAAGTTCAAATGTTATGATATGTTTCTCTATAGCTGAGAAACAATATATCTTAAAGCTTGAGCTGTAATTTGGGAGGTTAAGTATTTCTTTGAATCAAACGAATGGACAAACATTTTACACTTTTAAACTGACATTAAAGCTACACAGCCTCCTTTTATTTAGATGCTAGGCTTAACGTTTGCTCAGTTGCTGCCTTTTATATTGATTAAAAACATCAGGCAACTTGACTGATGCAATTTAATTGATATGTGAAATTGCTAATTGGTTCAGAACGTTCGGGCCTTTTTACAGGTTAGACTTGCCACCTCATGAAAATGTAGCAATCACTGATATCCCAAGCTTTTCAGGTGAACACTAAAATTGTAAAGGATATCTCAAATACTAGAATTCCCTACCTGCCATATCTTCTTCTGTCTTACATCAGACAATTACTCAAAACAGTTACCGCTGTCTTTATATGTGTAGAAGTGCCTGTATTTATTGTTCAGATTGAAGACCAAAACATTTTCTTAAACATATTTAAGAAACATTTGTATAGTGTTGACAGTCATATTTAAATAGAGTGCACTATTTTAAATGTGTTGAAATATCAAAATGTTAAATAAAGTTAATTGTTTTTGAATTTGGAAACAAAAGTGATTTGTGTACATTCCAATGTTTGTGTAACACTTCCAGAAAAAAATATTAATAATTCACTCTAGAAATCACTAATATGAACATTCTGTACCGAAGTATATTAGAACTTTCGTTTACTAGAGTATTCGTGTAGCCTACTCTGTGATTTGTTGCATGAATATCAAAGTCCATAAAACTGCACAATACTCCTGTCCATCAGCAATTCCTATCGTTGTACTGCTTGCAAGAACAGGCTGTGATCAAAGTGGAGTGCTGGATGATATTTTGCACTGGAAAAGCCCTTCTGTATGTATTGGGTACAGCGGTGCTGCCCAAGAACACTCTGATTGTCTTAGTGTAAGGAAGGCTTAATGATACTATAAAATGCCATTTCAGTGGCAAAGAGGCTGCTAAAAAGACCTGCAAGAGGAAAGACGCTTAACATAAACTGTTGTAAAGGCATATATATATATAATGCTTATCGAGGTGATAATCTAAAGTAGCCTTTTCCCAACCTGCTGCCCTCTAGAATTCCTGCCCACTAGCCATGGTTGGGGCGCTGATGGGAGTTGAAGTTCCAAACATCTGAAGGGCACCTGGCTGGGGAAGGCTGATATAAACAATCAGACCAATGCCATTCTTCCTGATCCATGAAAATATCTTGCCATGGAAGCACATCAGAGAAAGCTCTTCCTAATATATTGATGGAAAGAAAACGTTAGTTCTTAAAATATTTCATTCTGGTAATAAAATTGCATGCTTACATTAACAAGGAAAACGTCATATTCCTGTACTTTGTCCTCTAAGGCTGTAATCCTACACCCAGAGGGACCAGCCTCTTGAGTAATCCTTTATTGCAGGGCTGGACCACTTGTGGCCTTCCAAATGTTTTAACCTACAATTCCCATCAGCCCTCACCAATGGCTAGTCTGGCACAGGCTGATGGGAGTTGTAGGCCAAAACATCTGGAGGATCACAAGTGGCCCACCATTGATATAAAGGATTGGACTGTTTAAGGTTGCTATCTTGTGCACACTTACCTGAGAGTAAGGCTTATTGATCACAGTGGAACTGACATCTGAGTAAACATGCAAATAATTGTGCTGTAAGTGTGCCTACCTTAATACTTGTTACTTGCTTTTGTTCTATTTTCTGTATCCAGTTTTACTGCTTTAGTCCACCACTTATTGCACCTCCAAAGGTCATGTTATCTGAAGTCTCTAGATTTTATCAGGAGATAAAATGAGCTTTTTTTCAATTCTATTTTTGTAAATGTAATAAAATGTCTTTGAATTTGAAAACAGGTGTTTTCCTTGCCAGAAACATTTCTGGAACATTTTAATATTTTAACTTCCTGCAGCAGTTTTGCTCTATCTCATATGTTCTGTGTATGCAATAGCCTCAACATACAAGGTAGATATATGATATATGCCAGATTATCAGTGTGCTGAATCCTAAATTAGTTGCACTTCAGCCCCATTGAAATCAGTGGGACAAGTTAGTCATGACCTGTCCCATTAATTTCAGTGGGAACTAAGTACAACTAATTTAGTGTGGATTGCACCCCATTATTATTCATTTCTAAAGTGCTTAAGGACATAATCATATGGGTTGGAAGCCTCTGTTCTCAGGAGCGGTCCTGCCAGCAAGATGGGAGGAGCATCAGAGGTGATTTTCACCTCTCTCCTCTAACAGAGGCATGCTGCTTGGGTGTGTGTACAGGAGTCTTTGCAATCTGGCCTCTCCTCTGCCCTGCTCTCTTCGCCCACTGCAGCACCCCCTTTTCATACCTCTTTGAGGTCCTCCAAGGCCACATTTGCAGGTTCTCCGAGGTGACAAGTGCAGGCACTGTGGGGTATTTCCACAGCGGCTGTTAGGGGGCAGGGGGAGGAATCTGATTCTGGAGTTCCTCTTCCAAGGTTGTAGCAATATCTACTGTCTTGGAAGAGGGACTCCAAAGAATCTATGGCCCTGTTGGATGAAGAAAAGGAGAGAGAATCCACCTGAAAAGCCTTCAAGAGTTTTTCCCTTGATAAAGACTCATGTTGAAACGCAACGAGAACACAAAGCGTGCAGCTGCCTCTTGTTTGATTCTCAGTTTTCTTTTTACTATGCAGCTTAAATGGAAAACAATAAAAGCAGACTATTTAACGAGGCATAATTTAAAAGCTTTGTGTTCTTCAATCTTTTGCAAGTGGCAAATATTTTTTAAGACTTATCTTCGATCCTATGATTTTCCAAAATAATAAAATGATTCAGTGAAAGAAACAGGATCTCCTAAAATATTGAGTTTTTTTGTTACTTATGTTATGCTGTTTGATAGAGAAAGGGCAGAAAGCAACAATGTCTGATCACACAACGGATTTTCTTTCTACTTTCCTTCCTCACCCTGATAATCTGCTCCAGAGCATCCCCCAGTCCCTGGAACCGATTTTGAGGGTGCTCAGGGGAAATCACACGCCTCCTGGTTGTTGTCCGGAAATAGTCCGTTAGATTTCACCCTTAAAATCAAACAATAGTGAGTGGTTAAGCACAGAGTTTCCACGATTCTGGACGTGTGAGGTTTCATATAGGCTTTGTCATGAATGATGCATTTCTGTAACTTATTTGGGCATTCAAGAAATCCAACAGCAGAAATGGGGGCCATGTGATGCACAAGTGGTAGGTCAGGCTGAACACTTGCCTGTTTGCTGTGCTGGATTTCTTGAATGCCCAAATAGTACTATAATGGCAGAGAAACATGAAAGTGTGCAGACAATTTAGTAGCTCATTTTGCACATGGAACTTTTAAATGCAAGGTTCCCTCTGTTCTATTAGAGGTAGCTGGCTGATTCGCCAGCTACGGCCTTTCCTGGACAGGGATAACCTAGCCACAGTAGTGCACACACTGGTAACTTTCTGATTAGACTACTGCAATGCACTCTACTTGGAGCTGCCCGTGAAACAACTCTGAAGATGCAGCTAGTGCAAAATATAGCAGCTAAACTGCTGACCAGTACATCTCACAGAGACCATATGACACGGGTCTTAAAGGAATTGCACTGGCTGCTTATACGCTTCTGGTCAGAATTCAAGCTGTTGGTAATGACATTTAAATCCCTAAATAGTTTGGGAACTCGATACTTGAGGGAGCGCCACTCCCTATATATGCCTGCCCAAGACTTGAGACCTGTTGGAGGAGCCCTCCTCCACATCACACCAACGCAAGACATACACTGTGGTTGGACATGGGAGAGGGCTTTCTCTATTGTGGCATCCTGAGTGTGGAATGCCCTCCCCTTAGAGGCTCAACTGGTGCTGGCACTGGTTTCATTTCAGCACCAAGTTAAGACATGGCTTTTTAACAAAGCCTTTAATGGCTAAATCCACCAAGTCTGTACATTGTTTTAATTGGTTTTACTGGTTTTAAATGCTATGCTGGTTTTAGCTTATTAATGGTTTAATTTGTTTTTAGCTGTGTATATTTATTGCTATATATTGTGTGTATGATTTTATCTGTACGCCGCCCTGAGATCCTTGTGATATAGGGTGGGATACAAATGTTTTAATAAAAAATAAAATAAATAGTACCTCTTGTATATTTTCCTATACTGTGTGTATGTATGTAAAATTCTCACTCTTCTTTACCCAGACACCCCTCTAACAATGCTTCTCCTGCAGACTCTTTGTGCCCTCCTCAAATCTGATCTCAAGTTCAGATTAAGAACACTTAAATATGTTTCCATGTATTTGGTATTTTTAGAATCCTTAGTGAAGAATATTTTCTTCCATGCATGGCTTCTGTACTGAAAACTGGATCTAGCTGGGATGTCTTCTGGCAGGGTGGGGGTGTAAATGTAACTGGAGAGTTGTTTTTCTGAGTTAAACAGTGCTGGGAAAGACACTGGTGGACTTGCAACCTCAACTGAAGTCCTCATTAAGCTATAAAGCTCAGTGGATGGCCCTAGGCAAAAACATCTTAATCCTACCTCTCAGGATGGCTGTGATTATAGACTTGAATAATCCTGTGTGTGGTGCCCTGAGCCACCTGGAAGAGAAGGATACAACATAAATGTGACAAAAGAAATAAATGGTAAGCCCTTACATAGCAATAAATTCCCAATAGATCAAATGCATGTAGCAAAATTCAGAAATATTTAAACCATGTTGCCTAAAGCAATTGCTCCTAATAGAAAACAGATGCTCTAAAACTAGAAACATTCCAAACCATGCTGTGCCTTTTAAACAGAAAGTCCATGAGAAATGCAAACTAGTCCAGCTTTAAAATATACACCAGTCCAAAATTATGTATATTTACGCAGACGTCCTACTACATCAGTGAGGCATACTCCCAGTTAAGTATTTATATAGCCGCAATCACCGGTAGAGCTTTATGATTTGGAATTTGATCTTTATGAACACACATTGCACTTGACATATTTGCTTTAAACAGCTCTTGATAATGAATGAAACATGGGAAAGCATTTCCCTCACCAGAGTGTGTCTGGCTACACTAATTGCATCCTGTATCCATATTGGAGAAATGGCACATACAACTGGCACACTCACTGAGAAGCATGACTAATATTGGAACTTGCTGGCCAATGCACCACCAATGTTATTTTTCGGTTAGGAAATCATGGTGCCTAATTCCAGTGATGCAGCTAAGGCCAAAGTCCAGTGCTCCACAGCCCAGAGGGCCTCCAAATGACCACACAAACAGCAATGCGTGATGATGGCAGCAGAAGCAAACTGTTTTATTCCTGTAGCCATGATGGTATTATTTCAGTGAGTTCAAAATATAAATAAATAATAATAATAATAATTTGTGGGTTTTGTGCATCACATATACCGCTGTGCAGCGTCTCAATTCAGGAACCCTATAGCTGAGGCATTTTTGGTGGGAACCCTCCCCAACCATCCTAACACACATGTCCTCACCAGGTTCCCACCAGTTCCTTTGTTACCGTGTTTTTTCGCTAAGTGCTGAGGTGCTTTTATTCTTTCTATTATCGGTTTTTTCCTTCCTTTACATGTTGCTTACTTTTTGTTTTCTTATGATTGTGTTGCACCTTCTGGCATATGGCCGCTAAGACCCTGTTTAGGAAGAGTGTGCACTGTGGAAGCAAAATCCAACCATGGCTGGACTCATTTTGCCTCAGTGCTTATTTTACCTCGGTGAAGGGTATATTGTGGAGTCGTGCCCACAATTCATGTTCTCCATAAAGCAACCCAGAAAAAAATGGTCAGACAGCTGCAGCTCAAGCCACGGACCACTCTGAACCACGTACTCCATATCACTAGGAAAGAAGAGTAGAGTTATTTTAAAGAAATTATTCAATGTGAATTGAGGACTGGTATCGTGAAATTAGAGAATGAAGGGCATTAAAAACAAGTTTTGTTAAAATGCCATTAAAAGCCGTGTTTTGGATGAGCCTGAAAGAAGAAATTTATTGATGGAAATCAGTTGTATCATTAGTCTTACTGACAGTTTGGGATAAACTAAGGGTTTATGGCCTTCAAGATCACAACTGCCAGCAGTCTTCTGTGATCCACAATTTAATAAAATTTGGGTAATTGGTAATTTTATAAAATGACAGCAATTTAGGGTTGATAAATTTGTTGATTGGATTGATGGTAATCGGGTGAAGTATTTAGACTAGTTGGAGGGAAAAAATGCTTAATACAAGACAACTGTATTGGAATACATTCAAAGTAGAGATGATTGAAATAGCTAGTTAAGAACTCAAGAAGAGAGAATTGAGAGACCATTAGAGCCCAGTCCTCCAGGGAACAGCCGTAATTCTTGAAACTGGAGGTTTACAGCCATCCAGTGCAGAGCTGGAAAAGCGGCAGAGGCCGTCTTCATCTCTGTGCTCCCCTACGCTCTGCATTTGTGTTAGACAGGCTTTTCGCCTATCTAGCTGAGGTGTCAGGGAGAGGGAGGGATGGAAGTTGGGGAGGTGTGGGGATTCGGCATAAGGGGATTCAGAAAGGGTGTGTCCACCGGCACACACCCTTTCCCTTTCCTCTGAGCTCACCTCTGTGGCCTCAGAAAGCCAGCCAGCCCAGTTCTCTCTGTGCTGGCTGCAAGGGGAAGGGGACAGGTTGGAGAAGTGTCTCCGGCTTCAGCTCCAGGAATCCCAGCTATCCTATGGCCCTCCCATCCCACGATGCTGCCTAGGGGCTATAGGATTGCTCTCTTAAGATGTTCATATGGGACAAACAAAAAGTTGCTAACCCAAACCTCCCGCATTAGAATGCAAGTTGAAGAAAAAGGAAGACTTGATTCAATTTCAAGATGGGAGGGGGGGAAAACATGGAGAAAGAACATCGGGTGAAATGTGGAAAAATGTTTGCAATAACTTAAACAGTTATACAGCCTCTATGTCTTTAACAAAGAATTCAATTAAGCTTCTGACTCAGTGGTACAGAATTCCTTTACAGTTATTTAAGATCTATGAAAAGCATAAGGGTCTTCGTTGGACGCGTGGAAAGAGAAGAACAGACTTTATGCATTCTTGGTGGAATTGCTCTGAGGCAAGGGAATTCTGGAAAGAAATTATTTATTAATAATATTCTGCAATATACAATATTAATTGATCCTAGAATTTGCTTACTAACCTACCTGAAAGATGAAGTATGAAAGAACCAAGAAAAAATTATCTTTTATATTATATTAGCAGCATGTCTTCTTTATGCAAAAAAAGAACACCATGACTAAAAGAGTGCTATATTAAATTGCAAGATTATGGCAACCAGCTTGATTGATAACTGGCAAATAGAGGGAGAAAACGTGGAGGCAGTGACAGACTTTGTATTTCTGGGTGCAAAGATTACTGCAGACGCTGACTGCAGCCAGGAAATCAGAAGATGTTTACTTCTTGGGAGGAGAGCAATGACAAATCTCGATAAAATAGTTAAGAGCAGAGACACCACACTGACAACAAAGGTCCACATAGTTAAAGCAATGGTATTCCCCGTAGTAACCTATGGCTGCGAGAGCTGGACCATAAGGAAGGCTGAGCGAAGGAAGATAGATGCTTTTGAACTGTGGTGTTGGAGGAAAATTCTGAGAGTGCCTTGGCCTGCAAGAAGATCAAACCAGTCCATACTCCAGGAAATAAAGCCAGACTGCTCACTTCAGGGAATGATATTAGAGGCAAAACTGAAGTACTTTGTCCACATAATGAGAAGACAGGATACCCTGGAGAAGAGGCTGATGCTAGGGAAAGTGAAAGGCAAAGGGCAAGAGGGATGGATGATATTCTGGAGGTGACAGACTCGACCTTGGGGGAGCTGGGGGTGGCAACAGCCAACAGAAAGCTCTGGCGTGGGCTGGTCCATGAAGTCACGAAGAGTCGGAAGCGACTGAACGGATAAACAACAAACAAGCAAAATTACATGGGTTCTTTGGGTTAAGCAGGGAAGATATAAGATAACTCATTTTGATCAGGACTGGGAGCCACTCAGGAGGTTTTGGAAAGATAAGCAGGTATGGCACATGGCAATCCATTTCCTTTATTGTAATTTCTCACTGTTCAAAGGTTATTTATGGCTAGATGTTTTATTGTTATAAGTTATCGGAGAGGTCTGTGCTTTTTAATGTTTGTAATAGATTTTGTGTGTTAAAAATGTCTAAAGAATAGTAATGTCTTCGTGTTCTGTAAATTCATGTTTAAAAATAATAAAGTTTCAAATATGGATGTTATCGCTAATGGAATAGGCTAGAGGGTCAGTGGAAAAAGCAACAAAAAGGGGAGATATAGGGCAACCTTATTTTATTCCTCAGTTTTGAATCAAGGTCATTTATTCTTATGACTGTTTTATTGCTGTGCTATAAAATACTATTTCTAACATTCTGATACCCAAATAATTCTTTTACAAAATGTTTTAATGGCTTCTAATAATATTATGGCCACTTGTAACATGGTAAATTTTTAATAAGCCAGAGTTGATTCTGTATACTATACTTTGAAGCTAAATTACTTCATCTGTTAGTTAAAATCCCTGTAAAAAATTGCAACCTGATCTATTATTATTATTATTATTATTATTATTATTATTATTTCTTACCCACCTCTCCCTCTGGATCAAGGTGGGGAACAACATTAGATACAAATACCATAAAATACATAATACTGATTAAAACATATAAAACTAACACAATATTAAAATAACAGTCAACTATTTTAAAATTCAACTGGGTAGGCCTGCCAGAAGAGTTCAGTCTTTATAGGCTTCTTGAATTTGAAAAGACTATTAAGTTGACGAATCTCTCCCAGCAGGCCATTCCACAGTCTGGGAGCAGCAGAAGAGAAGGTCCTCTGGGTAATAGTTGCCAGCCTAGAAGAGTAAACCCTTCCCAGAGGACCTGAGTGTGTGGAGCTGATTGTATGGGAGAAGGCGATCCCGCAGGTAACCTAGACCCAAACCATGTAGGGCTTTAAAGGTAATAGCCAACACTTTATATTTTGCCCAGAAACTAATTGACAGCCAGTGGAGTGATTTTAGAGTTGGTGTAATATGGTTACCCCTAGATGTACCAGTAACCATATTACACCAACTCTAAAATCACTTGGTGACTCGGTTGATGCAAGTCAATATTTTCTTTATCCTATCCCTGTTTTGGCAGTACTACTATTTTAGACGTAGACAAGGACTGTGGTATAGGTTTTCCTTGTATTTAATTATAATATGGTCAAGTGGAGGATAAGAATTGATTCATTTTTAAAAAATAAAAATCTTCTAATAGGACATCTCATCCATGTTTAATTATAAATTTTAAATCTTATTAGTGGCTATATTATATTGTAAATATTCTTGTGTTCAATACTAACGTTGTTTTCTTTTCTTTTTCTAGGCACTGTTTTGATTTGTTAATTGTTGGCTATTGGAGAATATCGTGAAGAAAAGAACTTTTCCCAATTCAATAGCTCCACTTATTTTTGTATAATTTTGCCATTGTTTTTATCGCATGAATATCATTTTTGAATTTTTGCTTCCTAATTCTATTTGCTCAAATAGTGGAGGGATGTTGTGATTGCAACTATGCCAAATAATTGCATTTTATTTATTTTTAGTTAAGAAGCCTGTATCTTGTTTTCCTTCCATTCTGTTTGTGTTTTCTCTCTAATTTTCAATTTCTTGTTGTTGAAATGCTTGTCATTTTTTCTTTTCTTGCTCTGTCCTCTTAACACCACTTTCATCGTATCCCAAACACCTGCAAAAGCCAATTCATCTGCATTTTTTTCAAAGAATTGTTGTTTTCCTCTTCTAATGTATTTGCATTGTTTTTAGTACTGATTAGTTTAGTCTCCATGAAGTCTATTATTATTTTTGTTCATTGTAACATCGTTGTAATCTGAAACTGATCTAAATGGTCTAAATTGATCCAATTTATATGGTTTTCTAAACTATAAGATAGGGTATTTAAAATATGGTCAAATATTTAAAATATGTTCAAATAAATATAATAATTTAGCAGTAATCTGCTTGTGTTTCACTAATTTCTAAATTATGTTGAGCTGTCATTGTATCCTTTTCTTTCCACATGCTTCTGAGAATATGTTTCATTTTCAACACGAAGCAGTATTCAATTTAGTGCAGTTGTTTAATCTGGATATAAATGCTAGATGGGGACTGCTTAAATAAATACTGTAGAGTGGTGTGTGTATGAGAAAGAAGGGTTTTTCAGACTTGAGTGCCTTCAACTTGACCTGGTGCAGCTTGACTTCTTTCTGCTCTCATCTTGTTTTGAGCAAGGTCTGCTTTGGTTGCTTGAACAGTATTGAGAAACATGCCTGTTGTCTGAAAAAGTCCCCCAGGGATCAATTAGACAATGGTAACATCCAGCAAGGCATCTACTTAGATGAATACGTACAAGAAACAAAACCATACTTAAGAGGTAGCTCTATATGGAAAGAAATACTTTGTTAATTTCATGTTCACGAAAAATGGCCTTTTCAGAGTGTCAGTGCTCAGCCAGCTTATTTGACAGCTTATGCTGGACTTTGCTTTTAAGGATTCCAAATTGAAACTGCTGATTCCAGATTGAAATTGTATATCTCAGTTCCCGTACAGGAACTGAGAAATCCCAGAAAGCTGTTAGTTTGAGAATGTGAATGCTCTTGCAATAACAGGAAATTGTACCATTATGTTCCTGGGTAGCAGAGGTACCACTTCAGGAGGGCAAGGAAATCACTTTCTTCCCCTGTGTTTCAGGCCATTGATCTTGTTCCTCATACTCCAGGAACGTCTATTCTTCTGGCCAGCTGACTCTTGCCATGAATATTGATAGACTAGTAGCCATTGATAGAACGCTATCAATGGCTACTAGTCCTGAAGGCAAAGTGCTATCTCCAGTATTTGAGGCAGTAAGCCTGTGCACACCACTTGCTGGGGAACATGGGTGGGAAGGTGCTGTAGCACCATGTCCTGGTTTGTTGGTCCCTGGTCGACAACTGGTTGGCCACAGTGTGAATAGAGTACTGGACTACATGGACTCTTGGTCTGATTCAGCATGGCTCGTCTTGTGTTCTTATAGAGCATATGCATGGAGCTCATCCCGTTTTTGACCCTGATGAGCTACAGTAGAAGGTTCGGCGAGGATTGGAGAGAGTATAGGAGGGAACGGAGACAAAGACGCAAAATCCTGAGGGGTGCAGAGACAAGACTGGGAAGGAGAGCGGCAGTAACTGTATCATCATGCCCAATCACAATTGCCATCTAGCAGCTACTCCATCATCATGTGTCAGCAACTGAGGCTGATATTTACCTCATAGCCCCCTGCTGCACAGCCAGAGACACATTTTAGAATATAACCCCACACTTGTGGACCATATCGTTTTAGGGGTACATTCTCCCCTATTTTATTGTTTGGAGCCTTCAGTTACAATGTTTATTCATTTGAATGTTCCTTTTGCTTCTTCTCCCTTGTTCAGTAATTCCTAGTTCTTGTTTTTTTACATCCTGATATGTTACTCACTGCTCACTTTCTTTTACGGAACGTGTCCCAGGGGGGCAAGAGGTACCACACCCTTGTTTTGGGCCAACATTTCCCCTCACTCATCCAACTACTGCAGTAACAGTTTCCATAGCTCCCACCACCACACAGGGTTGCTGCTAGGGAAAGTGGGATTGCACATAACTGGAAAAAATCATGCACATCAATTGCAGTCATACAATTAAAGCCATGTGTTTAGCCCTTAAGTAATTAAAAGATAGGATTTTTTGAGGAACATCAAAGTTACCACATGTGCTCTTATTAATCATATGAGGACCATATAAAATACCATACATATTTTTTCTTAAATCAGGAGCTAGACTTTAATTTTTAAAATGAGTAAGCATAATAGAAAATTAAATCATTGTGTGTGTTGTGGGGACATATAATCAAGAGGGAGAGCTCTGATGATTATATGTCAGTATTTAAGAGAGAGTGCAGAACAAAACAAAGCAAAAACTGTGATTACCTCTAGAACAGCAATGTTCTTTATCAGGCTTTGATTGGTCCCAAATGATTCAATTATAGCTTGCTTACATAAGAGCAAGGGACCAGTGTTATTTTTCAACACAGTTACTTTAATTTGTTCACCCAAAGGAGTGGTGATGGTGATGTTATTCTTAGGAATTGATCCCTGCTTCAATAAAGAAACAGGTTTATTTAAAATAGAAACATGTAATTAGTGGACAAGGAATGGTGGTAAGGGTTTCTCAAGACTGTCCATAGGTAACAATAGCTATGGGAATCAAGGCAAGATTAGGAATGACTTCTCTGTTAGTGAAAAGAAAAACGTGAACTGGGTGACTTCCAGTTGGCTATACTTGTGTTAAAGGATGACTAACTTTATCCACGTAATGGGACATCTTCCTTACCAGTCCTGATGGCTATGTCCTACCTCCAGTATCGGAGACAGTAAGCCTATATTCAGTTACTGGGGAACATGGGTGGGAGGGTTCTGTTGCACCATATCCTGTTTGTGGGTCCCTGGTCAACTACTGTATGAACAAGTGCTGAACTAGACAGACCTTTGGTCTGATCCACCATAGCTCTTCTTATGTTCTTGTGAGGAATGGCTGCAAATTTGAGTTTTTCTACTTTTGCGGGGAGAAGCAGCTATGGGTGGGGGCGAGGAAGGTGATAGAGGTTTAATTATCAATGTGGGGAAGTGAATAGCAAAATTGTTCTCACAAAATGAATAGATTCAGCATAATCAAAACAACATGATTCCTTTATTCAATACATAATACATTGAGAATGAAAGATGTACTAACGGTCACATCTTTGATGACTTTTAAAAAAAGGATTAGAAAACAATTGATTAGACAAATTAACAGAGGATTATATAGCTAAAAATGGGCCCTTTCTTTCCAAAAGCAGTAGACATTTGATTCTCTCTTGCTGGGAACAAACTGCTTTTGAGTTTTCCAAGGAATCTGGCTGTCCATGGTTGGAGACAGTGACCAGGTTAGCACAATCACAGAAGGGGAAATAAGCAATGGTGTCTTAATCCCCTGCCCTGCATCCTCAGAAGTGGGGGTTGCATAATTACCCTTGGCAGCACGGCTTGTTGTGTCATGTGAACTTAGCCAGGCTGGCTTGCTGCCATAGGTAACAAATCACCCAGAACTCAAGGGTGGTCATAGCTGCTGTGGGTTATTTTCCCTCCATGATCATCGAACAGAGCCAGGGCCCCATTCATTAATACAGGGTTCTTTCCCCCTCTAGCACACCATGACAAGCTGCGCCCAAGCAAATGATTACGCGAATGGCACCAAGCATCAGTTTAAGCTGCAGCGATCATGCAAACTGGGCCTGAGAGTTCAACTAGATAGATCCAGATAAATACTTTTTTTCCCTATTAAAACAAGGTAGTTTTTCAGTAATTATGACCTTGCATTGGCTTCAAACAGCAGCAGTCAGTCTCGCAAGTTACACATAAGACCATTAGAAGAGCTGTATTGGTTCAGGCCAAAGGTACATCTAGTCCAGCATTTTGTTCCCAAAGTGGTCAACCAGATGCCTTAGAGAAGACCACAAGCTGGACAGGAGGGCAATAGAACCCTCAAGCTCCATGTTTCCCAGAAGCTGGAATACAGAGGCATATACTGCCTCTGATATTGGAGTACTTTACAACCATCATGAACAGAAGCCATTGATAGCCTTATCTTCTATGAATTAGTCCCCTTTAAATCCATCCAAGCTGGCAGCCATCATTACATCTTGTGGAAGCAAATGCTATAGTTTAACTATGTGCTATGGAAAGAAGAAGCATTTAGCTTCATTGGATGACCCCAGGAATTTTTTTATATATATATTGTTGGTCTTGATGTTATTTGTAGTAAGCTCCTCAAAATCCGTTTTTGTATCACTAGCTGTATGCTGCATTTCTTTTGTGCAAATGTGTGCCCATTTAACGCTGTTGACAGAAGACTATGTGGTAAAATAAAGCGTAACAATAACACCATCCTATTCTCTCCCTTCGTGGTCACCTTAAATGCTCACCCATCTTGCAACTGCGCGTAGAAGCACCCGATTCAATACTGCCCATGGTGGGTTTGCACTGTGCTCCAAAGCAATTGAGCAAAGTCAATTCCAGTGTCATTTATTTAATTATTACATTTTTATACCGCCCAATAGCCGAAGCTCTCTGGGTGGTTCACAAAAATTAAAATCATGAAGAGCATAAAAACAACCAACAATCTAAAAACACAAATACAAAATACAATATAAAAAGCACAACCAGAATAAAACCACACAGCAAAAATTGACATAGGTTAAAATATGGAATTAAAACAGCAAAGTTTAAATTTTAGTTAAATTAGGTGTTAAAGTACTGAGAAAATAAAAAGGTCTTCAGCTGGCGACGAAAGGAGTACAGTGTAGGCTCCAGGCGAACCTCTCTGGGGAGCTCGTTCCACAGCCAGGGTGCCACAGCAGAGAAAGCCTTCCTCCTAATAGCCACCTGCCTCACTTCCTTTGGCAGGGGCTTACTGAGTAGGACCCTTGTGGATGATCTTAAGGTCCAGGCAGGCACATATGGGAGGAGGCGTTCCTTCAAATAACCTGGCCCCAAACCATTTAGGGCTTTGAATGTTAGTACCAGCACTTTGAATCCTGGCCCGGACCTGGACTGGCAGCCAATGAAGTTGTAGAAGGACTGGCATGATGTGGTCCCGCCAGCCAGTCCCTGTTAATAGGTGGGCTACTAAACTATCACATATCCTTTGTATTAAAAGGGATTGAGGCTTACAAAAAACATTTCCATTAACCAAGGGGATTTCAAGTGCAAGGAAACTGTAAGGTTGCAATCTAAAAACTAAAAGACTTCCTATGGAGTAGTTTAGTGAAAGTAGTAGTGTGGCATTTCAGAATAACTGTAGCCTTAAATTGTATTCAGGCAAGAGAAAGAGCCAAGCTTCCCCTCCTCATTTGCTCCCAAATGATTCTCCACCATCTATCTAGTATTCAAATCGAAAGTACTTATTTGAATCTTTTTTAAAACCATCTGTCCATGTGTGGGGGTTAATACAGCTATTATTATCAGTCAGGCTTGTATAGTACTTTCCATGATCTCATTGACAGTTAAGCTGCATGTGTGCGTCTTTAGGTATGGCCTTCTGAAAGGCATGTTATTCTTGGCCACACCAAGGTTCTCACTTGCACATGGGGATTGATGTAGCATTGCTAAAGAACACTCTGAAAGTTTTGTCAGCAATAGGAATGGTAGAATTGAGATAGTTTGAGGAATCCAAATATTATGTCGTTAAACTACCTATTTAAGGCAGCAATATTTACATTCCAATATTTAAATTGAAATATATTGCACAATAGCAGAAACCAGTGTGTAATACATCAGTTTTCGGAAATCAAATGTTAAGGTAGGCGTCTACTTTACAGGTTAAAGGAGATGCTGCAGAATGCCTACGTCTCCCCTACTATCACCACCCCAGTTTTTGAGTGGAAACTTTTTTGTATGTTTCTTCATTTGTTTTAGACTTAGAATCATAGAATCATAATAGAATAGCAGAGTTGGAACGGGCCTACAAGGCCATCGAGTCCAACCCCCTGCTCAATGCAGGAATCCACCCTAAAGCATCCCTGACAGATGGCTGTCCAGCTGCCTCTTGAAGGCCTCTAGTGTGGGAGAGCCCACAACCTCCCTAGGTAACTGGTTCCATTGCCATACTGCTCTAACAGTCAGAAAGTTTTTCCTGATGTCCAGCTGGAATCTGGCTTCCTTTAACTTGAGCCTGTTATTCCGTGTCCTGCACTCTGGGAGGATCGAGAAGAGATCTTAAGGGCAGAAGACACAATGCTGTGTTAGACAGGAGGGACAGTTTGCAGCCAGAGTGTTGAATTTAGAAAATGAAAGAGATTGCTCAAACCAGGAAACAATGCAACTTACGAGAAGGGCAGGCAAGTAAGAAGAGTCATGAGCTTATCTGATGTAGTTAAAAACTGCTTGACACAGCTGGGATAGACTGATTGAGCAAGTAGTACTTACCCTATATGTCAACATACCACAAGAAAAGAAATTGCGGAATGTCAGGTTTCCCGTTTGTAAACTCATCATACAGTGAAAATGCTTAATGTTCAATACACAGCACAGGGGGGGGAATAGATGGGGGGGAAGGGAACCCCAAGGGAAAGTTATTGAATACAGCAATTAACCAGGGGAAAACTCAGTGCCTTAAGGCAAGGTGCATTTCAGTAAACAAGTTTCCCTCCTCTGGCATTCAGCAACCTGCAAAATTAAACTCCTTAGCTCTGTCATTATGCAATCCTAGTTGAAAAGTGTAGATGAAAGCTTGAATGGGGCGACAGTGGAGAAACTTTCTTTTTTAAAATGTTGGCTCTTTTTGGGAGGAGGTTGCCATTTGGAATTAGGCAGGTGGGGCACCGTTTGGACTCTGCTTCATTTCTTGGGTTGGCAATGAAGAAAAATCCATATTTTTAAAGAGATTTCCCCTTTTAAATGGATATGCCAGGTTCCAGGTGGTGAGTATTTCTCCGCTACAGAAGAGGGTGGTGCTCTGAGCTGGTGCCAGCAGCTGTACTGCCAAATAGACACAGTATACTCCAGTGTGTGTTTACTCAGAAGAAATGTCTTACTGGTTCAGTGGAACATACTGCCTGCAAAGTATGTTTAGAATTGCAACTTTGGCCTTTCAGTTCAACCATAGCCCAACCATATTTTAGTTATCCCTTTTAACAGTCACTTTTTGTCTGCATTTAAATGCAGGGATGTGTGTGCACTTGCTGTTTCCACCATCCTGCTTTTTAAAATTGTGGATGAAATTTGCCTTCTAGAACAGAAGAGTAAGAACACAAAGTGTCCCTTTCAAATCAGGGGTGCAGAATGTTTGCATACCAAGGTATTGATTCCCTTGGGGGAAATCTCTCGGGGGGGGGCATGCCAGGGGGCGGTTGAGCTGCAGTTCTTTGTTTTTTGTCCCCTTCACTTTCTGTCTGTCTCTCTTAATCAGTCAACCAATCAGTCAAAAATCCCTCCCCTACATGGCAATTAAGTTTAGAAAAAAGGTCCCATTCACACAAATTTGACCTTTATTTCTCAGAAACTCTCTATGAAACACATTTCTTGTGCACTCCTTGTACTTCACTCACAATAATTTGCAGGTGCCTTACACAACGTCAACATCCTCCAGGGCCCCTCCTATAGTTTTCAACCATTTTAGCATTCTCCCCCGCCCCCCTTTGAATGAAACCCTCATCTATTTGCACTATTCTGCTATATCACAGTGCCACATAGTGGTTTTGTAATGGGAAGGCAGAGAAAGAAAAACCCCTGAAGGGAAAAAAAATGCATAAAGGTAGGGTGACCATATGACCATATGGGTTTTTTGATGGCAAATCTGGGAGGGGGAGGGAAAATCCGGATTTTTTTTTCCAAAGAGCAGCTCTAATGGGAATTAACAAAAATGCTTATAACTCCGTCATTTTTTAAGATAAAGACATGAAACTTGGCACAATGGTAGCTCTTAGGAAGGGCTTTAGTTATACCAAATTTGAAACAGATCCGTTCATGCATTGATATTTTTAGGAATTTTTTAAAAATTGAGGTTTTAAAATTATTATTTTTAAAATCGTCATTTTTAAAGATAAAGAGATGAAACTTTGCACCATGATAGGATTTAGGTAGCGCTTTAGCCACACCAAATTTGAAACAGATCCGTTCATCCATTGATTTTTTAGAATTTTTTTTAAAAAATGAGGTTTTAAAATTATTATTTTTAAAACTGTCATTTTTAAAGATAAAGAGCTGAAAGTTGGCACCATGATAGCTTTTAGGTAGAGCTTTAGCCATACCAAATTTGAAACAGATCTGGGGCCAGTAGCAAACCCTGTTAACAACAAAAGCAGCTTGCAATGAGTGAAGATACAGTCAGAAAAGATATTTGAGGGAAGGGGAGAATGCAACACACAGAGTATAGCAAAAGCTTCAAAGTACAGCAAAACCTACAAAAGTAGAAGTGAGTGAAGTTAATTTCAGATACATTGAATGTCTCACTTGTTCTTTATTTCAGTGATTTTAACATTAAGATGTTATGTAGAACAGATTTGTCTTAAATGTGTGCTGTAAAATCAGACATGTGACCAAGGCTATGTTCGGGTGGGCACGCCCCCTTGGTACTGGACACACCCCCTTGGGGGAGACCATGTCCTCCTTTTTGGTTTCCAAAATATGGTCACCCTAATAAAGGAGACCATCTTAATCCTACAAAGAATCTGGATGCAGAAGCCTTGGTAAAGGGGTGGGTAAAAAGCCTCATATATTTTATTTTATTTATTTGTTTTTATTAAAACATTTATATCCCGCCCTATATCACAGGGATCCCAGGGTGGCGTACAGATAAACCTTAGGCCTAATTGCCATGTGTGGTTGTTGTCCCTCAACCAGGGATTTAAAGGCCCGCTTCCCCGGCGCGTTAATAGCCAATCAAACGCACGAGGCTGGAGAATACACTTAATCCATTTACTTCCGATACTGCAGTATGGGGGTGCTCTCCGGTTCCACAAGATGGAGGCACACAGAACAAAGGAACCCCACAGTATATATAGGCCCTGACTACAAGAGGGTGTTAGTCTCTTTCTAACCCTTCTATGGGTCAGTTCTGGATTAGCAAGTTAAATTACATTCAATTTTCAAGTTAAGGTGCACAATCTCAACGAGTCATAGGTTACATTCGATGCTCTATTGGTCGAAAGTTTTTCCCTTTGTCTGCTAGGACATGATGTCCACCATTAAGGAATGCAAATCTGGCATATAGCCATATGTAGCCACCCTTTGGCAAAGAAGCCATCTTTAACCCTTGGCACATTACATTCATCAGAGAGATGAAACCTCTCCCTGGGGCCATCATGGTGAAATGGAAAACTTGTTTTTATTAAAGTTCAGATGACATTTATTGCAGGGGATAGCTGTACTGATTGTAGAATTTTACAGTGAATGAGTTTTATTCCTGTGATTAGATTGGTTTATGAGGTTCTGACAGGGTTTGACATTTGAAGCAGAGAAGCAGTTATGACAGTTGGAAGTCAGTTGGAGTTGGGCTGGAAGCTGAAGGAGAAGGAGTAGAGTAGCTTTGGGTGTGCTGGTTTGATTATTTTACTTGGCTTTGGAAAAACATGAACTGTTACTTTGTAAGATAATGAAGAACCTACTCATAGGATCATAGAATCATAGGATAGCAGAGTTGGAAGGGGCCTACAAGGCCGTCGAGTCCAACCCCCTGCTCAATGCAGGAATCCACCCTAAAGCATCCCTGACAGATGGTTGTCCAGCTGCCTCTTGAATGACTTTAGTGTGGGAGAGCCCACAACCTCCCTAGGTAACTGGTTCCATTGTCGTACTGCTCTAACAGTCAGGAAGTTTTTCCTGATGTCCAGCTGGAATCTGGCTTCCTTTAACTTGAGCCCGTTATTCCGTGTCTTGCACTCTGGGAGGATTGAGAAGAGATCCTGGCAACAGCACATGCTAAATCGCAGTTACACATTTTGATCTAAACATTATGGCTTAGCGTGTTGTGTGAACCATTCTTAACCATGGTGGCTAGTACATAACCACAGTTTAAACACGCTCACTAACCAAAAGGGTTAGCAGCCTAACCACAGCTTTGGGTGTTATCTGAACAGGCCCAATAACATTGATATTTACCCAGTGTGGTTAGTGGAAGCCAATAGCCATGTGAATTACAGATGGTGATAGCGGCAGGGTGAATTTCATCTTGTGAAAGAATGCAATGTGCCACGGGTTAAAGATGGTGCCTCTGCCAAAGAGTGGCTACAAGTGGCTACATACCAGATTTGCATTCTGTAATGAATGGACTGTGAACAATGAAGCTTTGAATGTAACCTATGATTATGCACCTTAACTTGCAATTGAATGTAACTTAACTTGCTAACCCCGCCCTGACCAATCAAAAGGTTAGAAAGAGACTAACACCCTCTTTTAGTCAGAGCCTATAAATGGACTGAGATTCCTTTGTTCTGGATGCTTCCATTTTGTAGAACCGGAGAGCACCCCCATACTGCAGTATCAGAAGTAAATGGATTAAGTTCAATCCTACAGCCTCATGTGTTTTGAATGGGAATTACGTGCCGGGGTAACGAACCACTCCCCCCACCACTTAGGGGACAAGAATGGCAGTTTATTAAGCAGTCCTGGTATACATAAGAATACAAGCTAGTGGAAGAGAAATTTCTCAAGTGGTGGGAACAGGTTGGTAATTCAAGCCCTAGACTTCCTTCCACAGGGTGAGGCGTCATAGGTGGTGTCACTAGCAGTGGGATGAAATTCATCATACCATGCAAGGGAGGGATTTCCAAGGGAATTACAGCACATTGCAAATGTACCCTATTCCTTCGATTCTAAGACACACTTTTTTCATATATAAACATCTCTTAAAATGGGGTATATCTTAGAATCACGGGTGTGTCTTAGGGTTTGTTTTTTTCTGTTGGTGGTACTGAAATTAGTGTGCGTCTTACAATCGATGGCGTCTTACAATCGAAGAAATACGGTAATGTCTCAGGTTTCAGCAACCAGGATGAGGAGAGGCAGATGACAATCACTTCAGCGACCAATGAAATATAGATTTAACAGAATTTACTTTAAGAAGATTTGAGAAATACTAACATGAACAAAACAATTAACATCACTATGAATCTATTCAATCCTTTTCTTCAACCCACAGTTCTCTTTTAGGTGCCAGGGTCAGATTTACTGGACCTGCGACAGAGATGTGTCCCTATTGGCTTGTCTCTCTTGCGTAGATGCACTCTTCAGTGAACTGCAGCCTGCCACCAACTGGAACTTGCTCCCACCCCAGAAAAAGAAGTGCATTTAAACTATTTAATTGCATTAAATTAATCTGTTAAACATTTCTGTGTGACCTAGGCTATAGCAATCACTGACTAATGCTGGTATTCTTTTGGCTGTCCAGTCCCATTGTTTCATTCTCATACCTGTCTCTGGTTTCAAGGTGACTTTTCATTCAGGCCTCTCTGATGCTCTCAGGGGCAGGGGCTGCAGAGTAGAGATTCACATGCCAAGATTCCTTGGCCCCAGTCTTCTCGGTACAAGGAGGGCCAAATAACTCATTTCACTTTTGGGCCCACTTCTCAAGGAATTATCGAAGCTTTCAGCTGAGGCAAAGCAGTTTTAAGGCACTTCTCAGCCAATCTAGTGAACCCTGAGTAGGGTCAGATCTTTGAACACATCTTGGATACCACTTCTCCAATTGGCTAACTTTTCTCTATTAGGGCAGGGCCATATAGGAACTAATTGCCATACTAGCAAGAAAAGGTGCAGTTCTAAAGTTCAGATTCTCTGCTCCCTTTGCAAGGGGCTGATTCCTCTAACAGGAGTGGACAGAAGATAGATCTCCAGACTTTTTGGATTTCAACTCCCAGAAGCCCCAGCCAGCTTGGCCAATGGTCAAGAATGTTGGGAGTTGAAAGCCAAAACATCTGGATATCTACTGTCTTCCCACATTTCTCTAACAGGTCCAGTTGGTATAAAAAAAGTAGGCCTGGCCTAGTAGGCTTTCATGTTTGAATTTGTACCCCAACTCCCCTTCCCTCCCTTTGGAGATTTATGTTCACATTTGTGTCCCCTCCAAGGACTGCTAAGTGGCCAACATATAATTCCCTCAACCGCCCGCCCCCCTTTATCTTCACAAAAGCCCTGTGATTAAGCAATCCTGGATATTTTAATAGCTTATTGTTTAAAATAGCAATACTGTGTAAAATATTGGGGGGGGGGAGAGAATATCCAGAAATAAGTTCAATCAGAGTTGGCAGTTGTTGACCTGGGAAGGTTGTGTTCTGTATTGTCTTTCAATTGTTGCCTCATACAGCCCCCAATATGGAGGCTGTTTATTGCATTGCACTCATACTGAAAGGCGTTGAGCACGAGCAGAGTAGAAATGGGTCTGTATGATATATTTGTTTTGTAAGAGAGAGAAATACAGAAATGAAAATAGTATTTATATAAGGTTTCAGTGGTCAAAGTATTTTACTGGTATATTTCTTTACCCATGATAAAAGTAGCACAACATAGGGCTTATACATTAAGTATAGCATTGAATCGGTAGTGGTTTGAAAACAGGGTATGCATTGTGCCCCGGGCCCCAACAGTTGTCACTACTGTTATAAACCATTTTAAAGCAGTAGTGTAGGTCCTATACCTTTGAATCTTTAATGTAAGGGAACTTCAATTCTTCATCTTTTGGGGGTTTTGACAGTCCCAAAGATACATTATAGCCTGGCCTTGAGGTGCCCAACTTTATTCATAAAAATGTAAATAAACAAGGGATTAGTAACAGTTTTGGTGTGATAATGAGAAAAGAACAGATCAAAGTAATAACATTCAAAAGTAATAAAAAGATATTCCTTCTCGGAATGCCATGGGCATTGAGGAGAGTTACTTCTCTTGTGGTTAATAATATAATAAATTATGTAGTCGCCTGTAATGTTCACGGAATTGCATTCCACGCAATAATCAGAATAGCAATAAATGCACTATCTACAGAAGGAGTCACATTTCCCCAAAAACAGAGCATTGTGGCTTGAGGGCTGAGGAAATGGGGTGGGGGGGACACCTCTAATGTAAAAAACAACAAGGGAAAACATGTAGATTGCATGCAATTCCTCCCCCTTCACAGCAAAACCCCATCTCATTTATTGTACAATAAATGGATCGTCTGTAAAGTATCTCAGCAATATCTAAAACATTTTAGTGCGGATAAAGGTATTTAAGGGACAGGGTCAACATCAAGCACAAAACAGAATATTTGGAGTGGGGGGCGGGGAAGAATCTTGAAACTTTTCCAGCTGAAGAAGGCCCAGAAGCTTAACTTGAAATTTAAAAGTTACAAATTATTTGATTAAATGTTCAGACATTCTGGCTGTGTATCGTTGGTTGAGATAAAGCTGACCGAAAGTCACATGACATAGAAATTCCATCCACCTAGCAACTTGGCTAGAAAATCAGGAGTTGGCTGTGGGTAACACAAATCCAAATCAGAAATGAGCTAGTAAAACAATTATTCAGTCTAGCTCTTGATTAACTTGCTTTTCCTTTCATTATTAACTTAGTGCTTACATTGGCTGTTAATATAGCATTGTGCTGCGTTTTGCTTTTCCTGACCCAACCAATGCCATTTGAATAATCCCCGCTGCTTAACAAAGCAACCCTATGCTGAAGTAAGCCCCCCTTGTAAGTAGGTATAACACTGCAGTCTAAATCCACAAGTACAATGCAGGGGAACGGAGCAGGTATTATTAAGAAAATCCTATACATGTTCCATTTGAAAATAAATCCCCTGTAGTTCAGTGGTATTTAGGCCCATAGAACTGTGCACCGGATTGTGCACTTGATTTTAAGTATTTGTGAAATAGAAGTTCAAAGATCTGAAGCTTAAAAGTAAGTTTTGTAGACTTGGCCTTTTTTCTTCCCTAACGAGGCACAGTGCTAGATTTAGATAAAATTACAGGCTTAGCCCTTTGGTGACTCTTGCCCACTTTCCATACATTTCAATGGGATTTGCACAGAGCAGCTTCTGCTTGGACTGTGTCTGCTTCTTCAACCCATAAATGTAAGAGACTGGACGGTTCATAAGATTCTGGTTATATGACAACTGCTACATAAAAATGTCGTATTTATATATGACATATTTTGAAGCAGTCAATGGCCATTACACAAATCAAGTACTGTAGTTCTTCGATTCTAAGACACACTTTTTTCCCCATATAAACATTTCTAAAAACAGGGTGTGTCTTAGAATCGCGGCGGGTCACGTGCTGTGGGCTGGAAAGGTGTGCAGATTATTGCAGATGTATTAAGATTATTATTGCAGATGTATTAAGATCATCCATGATACCGTCCCAAATCTGATTATGTTACACCCATTAAACATAATTACATTTGCATCATTGGGTTGAGAACGTGTACCCCAACCATTTTCTGAGCGATGGTTTAATTGTGAGTCATTTGCAAGATAAGTTTGCAGTGCAGCTCACCAGAGAGAGTCTTGCACCACTTTCTGAAAGGAAACTGCCAGTTCAGTTATAAACCAATCTATTTCCTTTCAAACACACAATATACATGAGGGTGAGAAGGAATTTTCTTCTTATGTACAAAATGCACTTGAACAACTAAGTAATGTTATGCTTTAGAGTAGACTCCTGGTAGTTCTTGCTGGAGCTTCTCTTGCTTTTTCCTCGCAGCTAGAGGTTCCCTCACTATTTCTGCTGCAGGAGTTACCACTTCCAGAGACACAAGCCTTTGTCTTTTCGGCCATGAACACAGCAGCAGTAGAAATAGCACCACAGCTCCTCAAGTACAACTTTCCTTAGTCTTTAGTGGGAGGTTCATCAAAAGAGCATCCTCCCCACATTAATTGGTGCATTCTCTGCAGGGCTGGCCCTCTCATGAGGATGGGTGAATTCCCCACCTCAGATGACAGAGCAGCAAATTGTGCCCTCCCCACCCCTGCCAGGAGGAGCTGCCATCATCATGTGCTCACCATCCATCCATCCATCCCCACCTACCTACCCACCACTCCCATTCCCACCGCCCACTCTGTGAATCCTCTCAGAGTGAGCAGTGGGCGGCCGAGCTCTCTAAATAGCTGTGTGGACTGAAAAAGCAGCTAGCACAGCTCTGCAGATAGCCACCCAGGCGCAAATCCTTGCTTCTGAGGGGCATAGGTGATCTCTAGTAGGGCTGTGCATGGACCACCACCACCTCGATTTGCCTCGGAGGCCGATTTGGAGCCCCAGAAACAGCCCCGATTTACCTTGGAGTGCTTCGGGGGTTGCCAGCCTCTCCTTGGTGCCGAAGCTGAGGCGAGATTCGGGCCCTCTGACATAACTTGCTGTTTTCTGGGTGCCAAATGTGCAGCTGGCACCCAGAAAGCCTCCCTTTCCCTGCTCTCCCTGCTGCCATTGCCAACGCCTCCTCCTCGCTCCCACTGCCATTGCCGACGCCGACTAGAAGAACCAGGCTGTGATTTTAAGATATTGCGGGTGCTCTGATAAGTACCTCTATGGCCACCGTAGTTTGTGCCCATAGAGGTACTAAGCTTAAAATCGCGGCCTGGTTCTTCTCAGATGCGTCGTCGTCAATGATGGCAGCCGGCAGGAATGAGGAAGCGGCATAGGTGGCAACAATGGCAGCAGATAAATGGCCCAGTGCCGCTCCGAAGCAGCCTGAGGCACTCCAAAGTTTCAGAGCTGATCAGCTTCAACTTCGGGGTGCCTCGGGCTGGACCAGAACCATCCCAGAACTGAGGCGAGGCAGGCCGAATCAGCCTGCCTTGCCTCGGATTTGTACATTCATTGGCGGCACTGCACAGCCCTAATCTCTAGGGACACCGCCCCACCCTCACAATGAGATCTGTAAGGAAGGATTGCTTCAGAGCCAGGCATTTGAGCCTGTCCAGCGGTCTGAGAACTTGGCCACCCTGAGAAGAAGCGTTGAGGCCTGGATTGGTAGGGGTCTGAAGACAGAAGAAGCTGTTGGACCAGACTGGAGACTTTAAGGAAAGTTTGGTAAACCGTCATTAAAGATCCCAAGTGGAAGTCAAATGTTATGAGTATGTCAAGTCCTTGTTGCCTGTGTATTAACTGGGTGGAGCTTGTCAGGGGAATTGGTTTAAGTTTGGTTAGGTTTAGGAACTAGAGCTATGCACAGCCCCCCTGACTCGCCTCAAGAGGCTGTTTTGGAGCCTCTGAAATGGACCCAGTTCAACTCGGGGTGCTTCAAAGGTGCCTGCCTCAACTTGGAACAGAAGCCGAGGTGAGATTCAGCCCCCTCAAAGTGGGTCAGCCTTGCAGGTTCCTGGGTGCCGGATGTGCAGCTGGCACCCAGGAAAACTGGGAGCAAGGCTAACCAGGAGTCCATTGGCTGACCAGGAGTCCATTGGACTCCCGACCCACCGTTCCCCCTTGCTGCCCTCATACCACCCTTTGCTGCCCCTATCCCTATCCCAACCCAGAGCCAGCAGTGGCAGAACTTACCTTCAAACACAACCTCCTCCTGTGAGCCAGGCTGTGATTTAAAGTAAAGCTTTATTTTTAGTATATCTCTGGCCGCAAACTGTAGTTGCCATAAAGGGCCGTAAAGGGTGGCAGCAGGAGGCCATGGAGGGTGGGGAGGGAGAGGGAAGTGAGTCCGGTGAATCCAATGGACTCACCTGGACTCATGACCAGCCTTGCGCTGGCTTTCCCTGGCGGGCGGGTTTGGGGAAGTGACCCTACACCACCTCAAATCGGCCAAAGCCTTTGGGGGCAATCTGCTTCAACCTCGGGGTGCCTCAGGCTGACCCGGTGCCACTTCGGATTTGGGCCAAGGTGGGACACAGCCCTATTAGGAACTGTGGCTTCAATAGCCTATTTGGTGGTAACAGAAACAACATAAAAGCCCTGTTTTTTAAAATAAATACACATTATAAGGTTTCTTGTTATATTTCTTTTAAATAAGATACTAGGTATATATCTTTGTTCACTATGGCTGTAGCTCTGATTTCACTGACTCATGCCTAATGACCAACTACCTTAGGTAAAAGAGTTTCATTAAATTAAGAGGTGTAGATTTATGGTGGCGGCAGAAGTAAACGGTGGGATAACTTTCATGGATGTCCTCCACATATTTGTTTTTGTAGGAGCAGGATTGCCCCAGTGAAAGAGCAAATTCTCCCCAGACATCATGCATAGGATTGTATCTTAGTATGGGCAATACTTCTGCTTGTGCAAAGTCATGCAATCAATAACCTCAGCATCTTTGCCACAACTTTCAGGTTTATTTATTTATTTATTTATTTATTTATTTAATTACATTTATATACCACCCCACAGCCGAAGCTCTCTGGGTGGTTTACAACATTTAAAAATAGTAAACATTAAAAGTATACAATTTAAACACACACACACACACACAAAAACAGTATAAAAACAACAGTATCCATTTAAAAACAACAATTGTGGGGTCCATTAAAAACAAACTTAACGTTGTTAAATGCTGTTAAAATGCTGTTAAAAATGCCTGGGAGAAGAGAAAAGTCTTGACCTGGCGCCGAAAAGATAACAATGTTGGCGCCAGGCGAGCCTCATCGGGGAGATCATTCCACAGTCGGGGGGCCACCACTGAAAAGGCCCTCTCCCTTGTTGCCATCCTCCGAGCTTCCCTTGGAGTAGGCACTCGGAGGAGGACCTTAGATGTTGAGCGCAGTGTACGGGTAGGTTCATGTCGGGAGAGGCGTTCCATCAGGTATTGTGGTCCCAAGCCATGTAGGGCTTGATAGGTTAAGACCAGCACCTTGAATTGGGCTCGGAAACATATAGGCAGCCAATGCAAGCGGGCCAGAATCGGTGTTACATGCTCAAACCTCCCTGTTCCAGCTATCAATCTGGCCGCCGCATTTTGCACAAGCTGCAGCTTCCGGACCGTCTTCAAAGGCAGCCCCATGTAGAGGGCATTGCAGTAATCTAATTTGGAAGTTACCAGAGTATGGACAACTGAAGCTAGGTTATCCCTGTCCAGATAGGGGCGTAGCTGGGCCACCAACCGAAGTTGGTAGAAAGCACTCTGTGCCACCGAGGCCTGCTCTCCTGCCCGTATTTCTTATCTCTCTCAACGCTCACATACCTTTCTCATTTTATCATCCAGTCATAGCCCCCAAAAAGCTGTTCATTTAAAAAAAAAATGAATTAGAACAATTAAATATACTTTTGCCTAATTTGCATAACATGTGGTACTGTGTGTGTATAAGACTGAGAGAGAATGAATTTAAACTGCAATTCTAATCCCGCAATCCTATACACAATTACCAGAGAATAATTCCCATTTAATTCAGTAGGATTTATTTCTGTGTAGTCACATAGGATTGTTTGGAAGTAAGTGCCACTGAAATCAGTGGAAATGAATTATGTTATGTTCAACAGAAACATTTCTCACACTTTCAAGCTCAAATAAAAGCTGAAATGCGCTGGCTTTGTCGTTCCTTGAACTGCCAGGTGCCTCAGCTCAACAGCAAGCAATGTGTTTCTCTAAAATTAGAAATGGTTAGTGCTTCTACAATCCACTACTTTCAGTATGCTTGGCCATGATGGAGAATAAATCATGTGCACCATTTATGTGAGTTTTGCACATTGCAGTCACTTGGTCCTATATTTTTCAAACGTTGCAAACTCCGTGCAAGGTGGCAAACACTTCAGGGATATGAACCCAAGCGAACCTGCCAAAGTTTAAATGTGGATCTTTCCAAGGGTGGTGGCTGTATAACATGCACCTATTTGATTAAGAAACTGAGTCATCATAATTATACAATATTATGAAGGCCAATTCCGCCACCTTATAACTCTCCTCCTACATTCTTGCTGAACGGGCCCGGCATTAATGTCACAACTTTCCCGTGATCAGCAGGGTTGAGCCTGCCTCTCTTTAGCTAAATAGGGCATTTGTCAGAAGCGAAGAGGAAAACTTTTTCCTCACCTCCCTCCAGCCAGGAAATTGCTGCATATTTTGACAGAACTCTTCATTACTTTCACTTTGAGGTTAAAATATTTGCACGCCCCTACACAACGACAGAGACTTAATCTAACAAGCTAGGGATGAAACCTTCAGCAAATTCTATTTGTGCCTTTGTTATTGTAAAGTATCACAGCATTTATCCAGGAGAAACCAATGTGATCAATACAGTCCCCTGGGCAAAGCATGCATGCATAAATTAATGAATCCATTAAATGTTTATCCTGCCTATCCACATGCTTGGCAAACTAGAAATGACATCCAAATTAACAAAACAAAACAAAAAATACAATTTACTTCAATAAATACAATTTCTAACAAACTGCAGCACAAGAAGTATTGTTGTAATTAACCCCTCCCCCCAATGAAGGCTTCATTAACCAAAGGGTGTCTAACCTCCTGTTTCTGGAAGCAACTAATTGAACATGTGCTGGCGGAATCACTCCAGAGATCTGAGTGATGCATCCTTTCTTAACCTTTCTCAATCTGCTTTCCAATGTGGTTGCCAGACTTTAATGACCCTGCTGTACAATTTCTGTAGAGAAATTGACACATTGTTGGATCTCTTACACATTTCAGCAACAATTGACTATGGTTAATGGATAGGGCTGTGCAGGGACCCCCCCGATCCACCTCGGAGGCCGATTCGGAGCCCCCGAAGCAGCCCCAATCTGCCTCGGGGGTTCCCGATCCGCCTCGGTGCTGAAGCTGAGGTGAAATTCGGACCCTGTGAGGCAACTTGGAGTTTTCTGGGTGCCGGCTGTGCAGCTGGACTGTGCAGCCGGCACCCAGAAAACTCTCCCCACTTACCTGGTGCCTCTGTTGTCCACATCGTCAGAGTGGAAGCCGCCGGATGCAAGCTGGCAGTGGCAGACCCAGGTAAGGGGGGGAGGGAGCTTACCTGGGTCCGCCACCGCTGCTGGCTTGCATCCTGCAGCAGTGGCAGATGCAGGGAAGAGGGGAGAGGGTCTTACCTGCTGCCTCCATCACTGCCACCATCTTTCTTCTGGCGGCTTCCAGTACTGGCGGAAATGAAAGGGAGTAGGCTGCACAATAACTTAAAATTATGCGGCCTACTCCCTTTCATTTCCAGCGGCAGCACTGAAAGTCACCAGAAGAAAGATGGTGGCAGCGATGGAGGCAGCAGGTAAGGAGACTGGTGGGGGTTGGGGCCGGCGCCGAAGCGGCCTGAAGCTTCGGAGCCAATTGGCTTCGGCTTCGGACCGCCTTGGATCCGGTTCAGAAGGGTCCAAACCATCCCGATCCGCTTCGGATTCATGGTTCAGATCCAAGGCGGTGCACAGCCTTAGTAATGGAGTACTGATGAAGAACTTCCCAACCCTGGCGAAGTGCCCATTCAGTCCCAAAGCAGGTCCCATGCTGTCATGATCCCAAGCACTCCCACCAAAATGTGACACAACTAAGAGGTTTACTGTGCAATCTACAAACTCATTTTTCAGTTAAAAACAAAACAAAAAACCACCGCTTCAAACCTGAAGGGAGTGTGAATGCTAGGAGCTTATCCTCTAAGCTTAATTAGCTCAGCAAAGCAAGGCAGATGCTTATCAACTAAATGGACAGTTTCCCCGCTGTGCTTGATGGGCTTTTACTAGGTTCCTCTTTAGGGAGGACTTTCATGATGCAACTTCTATTGTGCAGCTAGTCTGGCAGATCGCCTCCCACCTCTTCTCAGCTCTGCCTGCTTGACCCTGCAGCGGACTCTGGGATCTGCCAAATCCAATGTTCCCTCCACCTCAGACCAAGAGGAGGAGGGGGAAGACTATCTCTGAGCCTGGGTGTTAGACTTGCACCCGAGGAAGTCTCCTCAGACGAGGAGGAGGCAAACTTACAAGAGGTAGAGGGTTTTTCCTCCCGCACAGCCGGGACAGAGACTGATGCACTGATAGAAGGGAATCATGCAATGGAGGAGGATGCAGGTTCCATGGAGGAGCCATGAGCCGGGCAGTCTCTTCCTCTGCCTGTCTTTCCTGAGGCTGAGTCAGAGATGGAGGCGGTTCGACCACCCAGCCCCCACGAAAGGAGACGTAGAAAAAGGGCAGAACAGATACAGGGGGTCACATGAAGCATGCGCCTGCAGAACAGGCAGGGGGAAAACGCCAAGCTTTAGTAGGGGGTTGGGTCAAAGGGTGGAGGAATGAGGCACAGCTGGGATCTTGGTGGGGTCATGATGGCAATTCTTGAAAAGGGAGAAGCCGACCGCTGGTTCGGACTGGTGAACACCTTTCGGCTTTTCCGGTAGCCACTGTGTCTCCACGCCTTGCCTCCTGACTGTGACTTTGGATTCTTGACCTGGACCGGCTTGATTGACTCCGCTTGAATGCTTAACCCTGGCATTTTGGATGACCGACTTGGCTCTTGACGTGGGACTGGATTTTGACTTTCGCTTGCTCCTGGCTCCGTGACACCGGCACCCCCATTTGGTTTTTCGACCCAGAGCTTGTCTCTGGGAAGAACTATTGGATTCTATCTAAAGAACTGTGTTTCTCTTAAACAGCAGCAGTTTCCTCCTGCACTCTTGGCCAGAGATTTATGGCTGGGTAATTGGCAATAAAACACTAAAGCGATAAACCATTTAAGAGAACGCTTTGACTCGCAGCTGGTCTTTAAACCTGGGCCTCTCATTCGATAAGGACCTGGGAAGATTCCTCCCTGACTCCTGGAGAGTCTTGGAGAATTTAGTCCCCTGCTCCCTGTCTCGGCTGTCCTTCCTCTACTTCAGCTCCGCTTCGGATTCAGAATCTGGGACCCATCTCATCCTGACGCATACATGCAGAAACGCAGTTTGACTTGTGAGACCACACAGATTGTCTGCAACCACCATGTGAGCTGCTGTCTTTGCGCCCAATGGAGGGATGGTCAAAAAGCAAGCTTAGGGTACTGGAAAGCGACTACTAAAAAGCCTCCAGCTGAATGTATAATTTCTGCATCTCAGTGGCAACTCTACAGAGAAGACCCATTGGCAAGGCTCCCCATCTAAATCTATGTTTAACCAAATCCAGGTGGCTCTGGAATCCCTAATAACAAATGAGCCTCTCCTCAGTCTCCCCAATCTAGAAATCAGGGTCTGTCGAGAGCCAGTGTGGTGTAGTGGCTAAGGTGTTGGACTGGGAGTCGAGAGATCCGGGTTCCAGTCCCCACTTGGCCATGAAAACCCACTGGGTGACTTTGGGCCAGTCACAGACTCTCAGCCCAACCTACCTCACAGGGCTGTTGTTGTGAGGATAACGCGGAGAGGAGGAGGATTATGTATGCCGCCTTGGGTTCCTTGGAGGAAAAAAGGCAGGATATAAATGTAATAAATAAATAAATGTCGGCCATCTGACTGCCCCTTAGCAATATTTTATTCAAGTATGCCTAAGCAGCTTGAGGCTTATGCCCCATTTTTTATTTGGAAAGCTACACTGAAAAACCCAAGGACAGTCAATGCCAACAGCACTTTTCTCATTTTAGCCACAACCAGGAAGGGTTCCCCTTGATTTACATTCCTGTCACCAGGACCTGAGCTTCCTAGGTCACAAAGCCTTCCAATTCCCTGCCTTGCCATTTCCAAAGTATTATTTATCCTTTATTTGGCAAATGCTTATTTCCCCAATCTCTTAGGCCTATAAGAACAACAATTCTGGCCCAGGTACTAGTAGCATGGCCACGTATGAATCACCAAAGAGGTCAAAAGAGGGCCATGATTTGCATAACGTTTCCATATGCTAATTTAGAAATGATTATTCTAATTTAAATAGAAATACGGTACATCTCACCATACTATGGAAGCCGGTGACCTGTGCGCCTCCCTGTTCAGCCTGCAGTGGATGGGGAACAGTATTTATTTGTAGCCCATCTTTTCCCCAATATTGGGACTCAAGGTGGCTTTACAAATTTGAAATGTACACAATTAAAACATGCATATAGAAATATACAAAAGTTAAAAATATAATTAAACCCACTGTAATATTAAAAACATTTAAAATACAAATGCCAATTTTTAAAAATCCAGCAAATAAACTGAGGTCCAGACTATTCCCCAAAGGCCTGCTGGAACAAAAAAGATTTTGCCTGCCTCTAGAAACATAGCAAGGAGGGAGCCAGTCCAGCCTCCCTGGGAAGGGAGTTCGAGAGCCTCAGAGCAGCCACCGAGAAGGCCCTGTCCTGTGTTCCCACCAGTAGTGCCTGTGATGGCAGGCTCATAAGGGGGAATGCTGTCTTTCAGATAATCTGGATCCCAGCCATATAGGGCTTTATAGGTGATAACCAGCACATTGAATTGTGCCCAGAAATACACTAGAAGCCAGTGGAGCTGTTATAACAGGGGAGTTATATGAGCCCTGTAACCCGCACCAGTCAGCAATCTGGCTGCAGCTCTTTGAACCAGCTGAGGTTTCTGAACACTCTTCAAAGGCAGCCCCACATAGAGCACGTTACAGTAATCCAAACAAGATGCAACTAAAGCATGTGTCACTGTGGCCAGGTCAGACGTCTCTAGGAATGGGTGCAGATGGCGCACTGGCTTTAACTGTGCAAATGCATTCCTGGCTACCGCTGAAACCTGGGCATCCAGGCTCAGGGTTGAATCCAGAAACACACCCAAACTGGCTATATAGCTAGGGCTGATGGGAGTTGTAGGCCAAAACATCTGGAGAGCTACAAGTTGTTGCCCGAGTATTTATCTAGTTTCATGTTGCATAAATCAGGCGAGATCTTTGTTGCAGCTGAGTTTTCTGCTGTTGGATAGTTAGGAAGCTATATGTTGCATTTGTGCAGAATCCAACAGGGCACTGATGCCCCGGACGATTCTCTTTCACCCCACCAATTCCACTGGGCAAACGGCCTTACCACATGCGCAACGTCAATTTAGCGCTTCCGAGGAAACCCAAACCAAGCAGAAACGCTCATTTCAGGAAGGAGGTAGGTTAGCAGAGTTCCCATAAAAGAGCTCTTCCAACCTCCCTCCTTCCAGAAACAAACATTTCCACTCATTTCAGGGCTTCCCCTAGGAAACAATATATCTCTCTTGCATAAGTGTAAGCACGGGCCGCCACTTGCGCAACAGAATTGGCGGGACCCAGCGCTAGTAGAAGGGAATTGGCAGGGGCTGAGCACCCTGCTGGATTCTACCCTTTGTTTCTTCCACAGCAGGTGGGCTGCTGGAGCATGTCTTGTTACCAATTTAGCAGCCAGAAAATTCTTTTTCCTGTTAAATGTCTCATTCTCTCACATGGCAAAGTTGTTGTGCATAAATCCAGCCCAGCCCATAAATGCACTACAATAGAGAATTCAGCCATGCTGATATTCACATTCTGATCCTCCAATTGTAAACTGTCCAAATCCCTTGGCATATTATCAAGGGCTACTCATTCCCTTCTAGTGCTTGTTAGTGATATGGTAACTTCCTCTCTGCTGGAGAATCTTATGAAAAGAAGGAACCCTTTTAGAGTTTGAACCCATTCAATGAGCTGTGAACTCATCATTATTTGGTTTGAACCCATCATTATTTGGTTTGAGTTTGAACTTTGAAATCTGAAACTCACACATCTTCCACTTGGCTTTTTCATATGAAACTCAATGCACAGCTCCAACACTGGTGATGTCCACTACAGCCACAATAGAAGGAAGGAATCATTTATTACAGTCACAGACCAATGCAAATTTTTGTACAAAAGAAAGTGTCAGTTAATTGAAAGTAATTAAATAAAATAATAAATTTGAAAATGGGGCCAACATGGTTCCCCCCCCTTTTTTTTTTTTTTTTTGCACTGAAATGAGAAACAACCTAGCAACCTTCCCAGTGACCCAGGATGAATCATCCTTCAAACAGAACATCACCAACTCTTCTGAAGGTCGTTCCAAGAGAGTTCTTAATAACTAGGGCTGTGCTCCGCTTCGCTTAGGGTCATAGAAGCGGCATCGGAGCTGCCTGATTCGCCTCTGGTAAAGATGGAGAAGCGAGTCAGGGCACAGCGGAGCAACATGGGGCAGGTCACTGATTTGCGGAGTGCTCCGTTTGTTTTCAGAGCTCCACCCACCATTTTGGTTTTCCCCCCATAGGATTGCATTGGCCGAAAATACAACTATAACTTAAAAAAGAAAGAAAGATAGATCCCTGAAACTTACTGTGTGTAGACATTGATGATTGGGGGTCACTTGTGTTGATTTCAGAAGTTTTCATCATGCGGTTTGCTTGCTATAATTTTTATAGAATGGCTGAAACGGGAGGGGGAAGTGCTTTTTTTCACCTTGATGATTGACAGATTCAATGCCCAATTGTGATAAGTGATCACCTGATGTGAAGCATCCTCCAATCCCAATGTTGGAGGGGGGGGGGATAAGCAAAACAGGATACTTAGTAACTTGGGATACCAGTTGTGAAGGACATGGGGTTTGCTGATGTATGAAATGTACTGGCTCTTTAAGTATATGGGCTTTTAATTGTATTATTCTTTCTGGTGTGTATCTGTTCTGGTATGTGTTGTGTAGTTACAATGGTATGTTAAGTGGAGGTGGGAGTCCGGGACTCTAGGCGCCAAGACTCCAAGAGACTCCAAGGTCAAATTGGGCCTTGCACCTGCAGGTTATCTCCCTAGTCGTTAGGATAATTGGGTTCAGTGTGAGAGAGAGGGCGAAGCCTCTCCAAGAAGGGAGGGGCGTTAATAGCCAAACTGAGTTAGAGGGTGGTTCAGCGGGGTCATGAGGCCCTATAGCCACAAGGGGATAAAAAGGAGCATCCTGTCTAGGAGGGGGTCTTCTCTTCGGGGTTTGGAGGAAGAACATCAAAAGCCGCCTGGGATGGTTGCTTGGAGTAAGCTGGAGTTTTTGTTTATGTTTTAGAGGTCTGGTTTTCCTGAGACAAGGCTGGCCGCTTTTATGGCTAGGGGAGCGTTACCAGTTCGTCAGTATTAAATGGAGTGCTGTGTATTTGTGTCCTCTACTTTTGTAATCTACCCTTTAATTCCTTCCCCTTTCTTTTATATTTCCCCTCCCTATTATGCATGCTGCTACCTCAGGCCAAAGCCTTACGTGTTAGTGTTAGCAGATTTATAATAAACTTGCTTTGGCCCTTACACTGAGTGTGTGTGTGTTTTATTCCTGAAATCTCTGGCTCCTTGGGGTGGTTGGTCCTTGGTCCCGGGTCTACCTTGCAGGGAGGTCAGATTGACTCTGGCCTTCGTCTACACTAGTAACTTTGATTTCTTTGTCTTTCGATCAGACTTTTTTCAGTGTTTTGAAGCAGTAGCCCCAGTAAACTCACACACAAGGGGATGATGTCCATACAGCGTGTGGACGTGCCCAGTGCACACTGCCCTGCCTTGGGGGGGGGGGTCACCAGAACCCTCCAAAGGTTAGCCATTGGAGAAGCCAATGACATGCATGAGTTGAAGTGTGATGTCACTTCTCAAAGGCACGTACCTAGACAGGATCGGTCAAATGACTGGAACCCCCTGTCCCTCTGGACACGTCCACTTTCCCCTTACTGGTAATAAAGTCAGACAAAGCCTTTTTTTTAAAAAAAAAATCTTGTTATGATTATTCCTAGATTCAGCAACAGTGCTGCTTTTAATTCCACACCTCCTGTGTTTGTTTGTTTATTTATTTATTAAATTTATATACCACCCCATAGCCAAAGCTCTCCTGGCTTTCCCTCTTCAGTGAAGTCAGGCAAGCTTTCATTGTGGTTCAGGTTCTTACTGTTGTTGTGATGATGATGATGATGATTACTAGTACTGCTATTATTAACATTATTATTGTTGTTGTTTACTAATGGCTGTGTGATCACAGTGCAGTCAATCAACTCTGAAGTAAGGAAGACAAAGGTTTACTCTTATCCTCCTAGCCCCCTAATAGTTATGGGATGCAAAAGGCATCTCGCTGTGCTGTTCCCACCTCACAGGGCTGGTTTGCATTACTGGCTTTGATGGCCTGGAAAGTGGAAACAATCCTTGGCTCACTTACTTGTGCCCCCAGAAGTGTGTGTGTGTGTGTATAGCACCTCTCTGCCTGCCTCTCTGCCCTCCTGGTGCCTGGGAGATGTAGATGGGCTGTGTGGGTCAACCCTACAAGCCTCTTGCATGCTTGCTCCCAGTGCTTCAGGCCAGGGCATAGCCGCCTGCTGCTGCTGCCTCTTCTCTTCTGTGCCTGCCTCACAGGGCTGGTTTGTGTGTGTTTTGCTTTGACTCAGGGCATTAGTCTTTCCTGGTGATGAAAAGGCAGCTGCATTGCTGCTGCGCTCACCCTGTTAAAGTTCCTTGTTAATTTTTGAAGTGTTGAAGATTTTTATTTAGATTTATCTTTAAATATTCCCTACAATGGCATGTTGGGATTTCCTTTCAAATGGCCATGAATAGGGATCTATTTATTTAGAAGCCCATTTAGCTGTTTGCAGCTTACAAAATCCCTGAGATAGAGGGACATACTAAAACAAAGGACAGTACTTGCCCATAGAGAAACCACACTTGCCCATAGGAATCCATTGCAAAGCGCTTGCCCATAGCAGTCTATAGGACAGAATTGTCCTATGTTTCCCTATGGGCAAGCACTTTGCAATGGATTCCAATGGGCAAGTGTGGTTTCTCTATGGGCAAGTACTGTCCTTTGTTTTAGTATGTCCCTGAGATATTTGCATTTCTGAAAATGGGGTGGGGGATTTTTACATATTCGCCAAAAATCACTGGATGCTTAGATTTGCTTCAAACTGGCCATGAATGTGGATACATGGATAAGCTCTTATGGTGCTGATTTTGAGGTTGCTAATGCTAAAAGTAAAAAAGTTATAGGCATTTGATTTTCAATGCAAGTCTATGGGAAGCAGGAAACACAGAGCTCCGATCTGGATCCAGAGCCCCGCCGTGGAGCAGACCATAGGCAGATCAGCACGGGGTGGAGCGGATCCAATCTGGAAGTTGCAGATTGGGATACAGAGCAGATCGGGGGGGGTGTCCGTGCACAGCCCTATTAATAACAGGCACACCAGGTTTCAAGGAAATTTGTAGTGAGAATCAATCAGAAGTTCAGCTTCTTTTCAAGTACCATGTGTCATCTATGTAGTGGGAGGATTCAAATGCAGAAGCTCTGGATTTCCCCTTTTGAGGCACCACTATTGCAGCAGTAAGAAATAAGCTCTCTACATTAAACAGGTTTCACTCTCTTTGACACCCAAACCCACATCAGCCTGATGAATTTGAACTTGAAGGTAATTCGAAGAATACAACACTTCTGATAGATACTTCACAGAAAGCTTGCCCACCAGAGTAAACCCACATCCTGGATTTTTCTTACAGCAGCTACCTGTAAGAAATGATGCCCCCCAGATGAGCCAGTGCTGGCTGGGGGTGGCAGGAATTTGTAGCTCAAGACATCTGGAGCACACAAAATTGAAGAAGCCTGCTACAGCACCACGTGGAGAAGGGAAGAAAGATAAGGCGGGAGTTAATTTTTTGAAAGCAAAAGGATGTAACCTTTCCATAGGCCGTTTTTCTGATATAAATCCCTCCACAAAGATGTTTGCACCACTAGGGAAACGTTGCAGGTTAAGGACATTGATATCTACCAAAATATACACAAGCTGTCCATCCACGTGCCTTCTAAACGCATGCTATAACATACAAAAATGTAGGTCTTGTAGGCACAGTTTATGCTGTTGCAGCTAGCTAATTTTAGACCATTATTAATGGTCTTATGGGGGGGATTTAGTTGGCCATGTGAATGTTGTGAAGCACACAATCAGCATTTAGTGGTGAAGCACACAGCTAACATTTATCTTCTCTCTGTCCCCCAAACCACCATCAAGAACATTCTATATTCCTAATCTATTAAAGAAACTACTCTGAGTATGTGTTGTTTTGCATTTTAAATTCATTTAAACTAGCTGTACCCGGCGTAACATACGCCGTTGTAGCATATCTTAAAATTTATTAATTAAATATCATCGCGGGGGCGCGGGCTGCTTAGAGGCCGCCGATACAGCGCCATCTGGCAGACCTGAGGGGCAGGGAGGTCAGGGGGAAGGGGAGCAGGTGTCCCCCTCTCCCCGGGGTTCCTGTCAGCCTTGGGCCACCCGCCCAGCTCACATGAGATTAGGCTGGGGCCGGGGCTCGCAGCAGGCAAGCGGCCTCCCACCCGGCCACCAAGGGCCCCAGCCGTGCCTTGCTCATGCGCCGGACTGTGGCGCTGCCCCCTTCATGGGGAGGGGGGAGCGAAGAGGCAGAAAGGGGGTAGGATTACCTTGGAAAGCCCGGAGGAGCTGGGCGAGGGGCTTAGCAACCTGTATCAGCTGACGTTACACGTTACTGTTGCTTAGCAATCTGTATCAGCTGAAGCCTGTATGGAAACATACCTAAGCATTTTATATAGATAGATAGATAATAGCACCAGCATGACTACAGGAATACAGTGCAGTTGTCTTCTGCTGTCCTGGGGCTAAACACATATACTTGGAAATAAGCACCAAGGGCATGCCCAGCTGATTGTCCCCAACCCTAAAATAAATGGGAGGAAGGTAAGAAGAAAGGATGCTGCAGCGGGCCCTGGCATACAAATATGAGTGTTGCTGCTAGGCCTCTTTGCCACTGCTTCTGCAACTGACATGCAACAGTGTTAGGATCTCTCCCTCAGGGCCACTTCTGGACAATCCCTCCCTCCAGAGTGTGAGCCCCCAGAGACAGATCAGCTGACCTCATCACACAAAGCAAAAAATAGGCAGTACTGCACCACCCATAACTAATTCTCATACCAGGCAAACTAAGCCAACACTGGTGGGAATAGGACTACACGGATATGCAGCCCAATTAAAGGACCATAATAAACAAAGATGAAAGGCCAGGAAAAATTAGTCGCTCTATTAGACCCTAACAGTCAATGCCATCATTACACTGCAGGGAATATAAAGGAAGAAAACAAAACTAAAAGGACAGAAACTAAGAGCTATTCATACAGCCAGGTATTTCTTCTTATTTCCCCCCCAATAACATACAGATCCATCGGAAAGGTATGTGTGTGTTTTTTTAAAAAAGATTTCCTACCCCCAATGGGCACGGAGCTCTTGAAGAGCTCTGTGCCCCATGCCTGGTTCCCTGCTCCTCATGAGGAGCCGGGACGGGATGTCATGGTCTCAGGACGATCGCAAGACTGCTGGAAAAGTCAGGATTAAAGTCGTCCCAGTTATCCCGGGGAAAGGGAAGGATCATCCCTCCCTGTCCCCCAGATCCCCTGTGCATCTTGTGGAGCATGCCCTAAGACAAATGAGCAGTTCCCCCCAAAAGAACATAGTCTGTTTTCAAAAGGAGTCCACGAAGTTTCCATAAAAGGCTGCCCAGTCTTTTCAAGAACAGTAGCAGTCTTATAAATTGCATAATCCCAGCCCTGCATGAAGAAGGGTGGCAGCATGCATTTAGTTTCAGAAGAAGAAGAAGAAGAAGAAGAAGAAGAAGAAGAAGAAGAAGAAGAAGAAGAAGAAGAAGAAGAAGAAGAAGAAGAAGAACTTCAGTCAGAAGCAAAAGATATCCTCCTAGTTCTTCCAAATTCGGTCAGTTTTTCACAATTCTGACCCTGCTTTCAAAATGTTCCCGTTCTTCCCTAAGTTTCCTACACATTAGTCTCACAGCACATTTGAACATTTGGAAAAATTATTTCTTGCAATGAAAGAAGATGACCCTACCATCAAAAGGGCAATGTTACTACATTTTGCAGGCAGTGAAGTACAGCAAATTTTCAAAGCATTACCTGAGTCTGGAGATAGTAATGATTATGAAAAGGCAAAGCTCGGTCTTGCCAAGTACTTTAAACCATACAAAAATATAGGCTTTGAACAGTACACCTTTCGGCAAGCACACCAAAAGGAAGGAGAGAATACAGATGAATAATATCATAGCCGTTTATGTCATCTTGCGCAATCCTGTGAATCTGCAAACACAGATCCCGAGATAAGAGCACAAATAATACAAGGATGCTCTTCAGCCAAATTTCAAAAGCAAATTTTACGAGAACCCGAGATGTCCCTCACCAAAATACTGGACACTGCTCGAGCAAATGAAATGTCAGAAACACATGCTCAGCTAATAGAACAAGGAAGCCATTCTACACAAATAGAAACTGCACATGCACTCCAGAAGCGTTTCAACAGGGATCAGCGAACACATCCTCAAGGTGGCACCAGCAGTCGCCCAGCAAGTGTCCATGAAGACAGCACAGGTAACCTGCTACAACCATGGAGGACCCTATCCTCACAGAGGCAGTTGCCCTGCCAGAGGTACAACTTGCCACAACTGTGGGAAAAGAAACCACTCTGCAAGAGTCGGCAGATCACCACAGCTTACACCAAGCATTTACAACCAAGGCCAAAACCACGCAAATGCTCTTCAGGCTGACCTTCCAGAGGAAGACAGTGCGTAAGTTTTCACAGTGTACTCTATACAAGCAAGTGTTTCCAAACAGACTTGTCTATCTAAAACAGTTGCCAATCACACCGCTACAAATGAAGCAGAGGCACATGTCAACTTTCTTGCCTCTCCTGCTGTTCCTAAAGCTCTTTCTCTACAGCAGATAGAGACTGCTACACAAGCTGACACGTATATACAGACAAACATCCAGACTGTCCGCCATGGTCGGTGGAAAGATCTTTTGAATAGTCCAGCACATCTAACTTGTGAAACCCAAGCAGTCCTCCAGTCATTTGCTCATACTGTATAAAGGGTGAAATTACTGAATTGCCTCCTCTTTCAAGGTACTCGCTTGGGTTATTCCACATCCTCTATGGAACCGTGCAATTGATTTGGCTCATGAAGGTCACCAGGGAGTAGTTAAAACCAAAGCGCTACTCAGAGAAAAAGTCTGGTTCCCTGGGAATAATAACCTTGCTGAACAGTGTGTAAAATCCTGCACACTGTGCCAAGCAGCAATCCCCCAGAACCACTCTGCACCACTGCCTGTTTCTCCTCTTCCTCCATCACCATGGATGGAAGTCTGTGTTGATTTCTGTGAACTCCCTGCTGGAGGACATCTTTTGGTTGTTATTGATGATTATAGCCATTACCCAGAAGTAGAAACAGTCACTACCACTTCAGCAAATGCTGTCATCCCAAAATTAGACAAGGTTTTCTCATCTTATGGCATACCTGCTATTGCCAAAAGTGACAATGGACCACCTTTTCAAAGCCTGCGGTTTGCTCAATTTTCAGATTATCTTGGGTTCAAACATCAGGAAATTACACCTCATTGGTTACAAGCAAATGGGGGGGTTGAGAGGTTTATGAGGACCCTGAAGAAAGCCTTACAGATTGCTACAGCAGAGGGAGCCAATCTGAAACAAGAATTATTTCGATTTCTCCGAAGCTACCGATCCAGTCCCCCATTGTTCCCCTGGTGTGGCACCAGCTACCATAATGTTTGGCCGACACGTGCCGACAAAGTTACCTCAAACAGATGTCGCACTCAAGGATGCACATCTGCGCCAACATGATGATAAGGCAAAACTTGCAATGAAACAGTGCCCTGACCAGCATCGGCGAGCCAGAGCAGTACCATTCAAAGTGGGGGACACGGTGCTTGTTCAGAAGCTCCAGCCCCGAAACAAACTCCCAATGCCTTTCTGTCCTGCACCATACCAAATCGCAATGATCAATGGCACAATGGTTACTGCCCAGAGGGGTACCCATAAAATCACAAGGAATGTTTCCCGCATCAAACCACTCCACAACACCCCTCAGACCTGCCTATGAGGATGATGATTTCACAGGGAGGGGTGATCCCATCCCACCCACCACTCCTGCTCCACCGGATCCAGCAACTCTTGGTGTTTCAGAGTTGAGCGCGCAACGTTACCCATCAAGAACCAGCCGCCGTGCTCCAAGCTATTTGCATGACTATACTACATAAAAGAAACTGTCCTTGTGAACCATGAGCTAATTACCTTGTTTGCCTAATTGATTTGCATGCATTTTTAATATGAGTATTAGTTGTAGATTTCCATATACAGTTCCAGTCTTTGTTGTTGTTCAAATGCTCTAACTTCATTGTTATGTTGCTGTTTTTCATATTTGAGGGGAAAGGAGGGATGTAGTGACAGGTCCGTTCCTTGAGCCAGGCCAGGATTTCTGAATGACCTGCATTATTATTATTATTATTATTATTATTATTATTATTATTATTTATATAGCACCATCAATGTACATGGTGCTGTACAGAGTAAAACAATAAATAGCAAGACCCTGCCGCATAGGCTTACATTCTAATAAAATCATAATAAAACAATAAGGAGGGGAAGAGAATGCACCAAATAGGCAGTATAAAAGTCAGAGCAAAATCAAGTTTTAAGAGCTTTAGGGAAAAGAAAAGTTTTTAGCTGAGCTTTAAAAGCTGCGATTGAACTTGTAGTTCTCAAATGTTCTGCATTAAGTACAGATAATCCATCCCAGGTTTTGTACCAGACTGGCAAGGCAAAGGCCGGTCTGCCTATGGCTGCCTGCAAAGAAGGAATACTAAAATAAATGATTACCACCTAAGCCTTATGAGGAACCAGATTCTTATTCCCAAGGGTCCCAGATCTGTAGACACAACAGTGCCCTGCAGATGTGTTGGACTGCAACTCCCATCACTGGCTGAGATTTATGGGAGTTGTAGTCCAACACAGCTGCAGGACCCCAGGCTGGGGGAGGCTGTTTTAGAGGGCCAGCTTCCTTGTATGCAAGACTCCCAGTGTTTTGTGATGTTTATTCACACGTATGCAGATTCCAAGCGCGTGGGAAATAGGCAGGCACACAGACTGGCAGTGCTAGTGATCAATACCCACCCCGCCCCCCAACAGCAGGGCCGGATTAAGGCCAGCGGATGCCCTAAGCACAGCCCAATAGCGGTGCCCCCTTGGCCCTTCCTTTGCTCAGCTGGCAAGACATTAAGAGGACTCAATAAGTGCTAAAGGTGAAATAAGACATTAAAAACTCAGTTTTCTTCAAGGCCACATGCTGAACTCTAGGTGTATGTTCAGACAAAGATTGTCAGAAAGTTATGTCAGATGACGTCGTGGGACACATAGAGCCTTAAGCTGGTTGATTGGGTGTAATAAAATAAAGCACAAATAATAATAATAATAATAATAATAATAATAATAATAATAATGATGATGATGCCACTCTTAGAATATGCTGCTAGGCCCTTTCTATGAATCTGGAATTCCTTAAAATTAGATGGCTACAGCTATGGTACCGGTACTCTGTGGTGCCCCCCTTCCCTTGGCGCCTGAAGCACGTGCTGATCTTGCTTTAAGGTTAATCCAGGGCTGCCCGACAGCACATCCCAGATCCCCCCCTTCTTGTGAGCCAGCTATAAGACTACAAACTTTTTCTCATCTTCAGATCAAAGCCGCCTTTTCCCTCCCACCCAAGCAGGTGGACGTCCCTTTTCTTTTTTCCTTTAGAGACTAGGCCACACCAAAAATCTGGGAGAGAACTACTTTGCACATTCCTCATGAGTTCTTTAGTCATAAACCCAACAACTGCCTGGCCTGAGGCACCATTAAAAAGCAGCAGTTAAGTTTTCCATGACACGATTAATAATTAAACCATTTCAAAGTTGTTGGAACGTCTGCTTATGTAATTATTCGATATCAATAAAAAACAACAAATGAGAACACAACGTTAGATTTCAAAGCCTTGTAGAAGAGATTATAAGGAGACACAGGCATGTCTTCTTATGCCTGGAATGGGGGAGCAGTAGGAAGCTGTAAGGCAGGGGTATATCCTAGGGTGACCAACTGTCAGGATTTCCCCGGATTTGTCCTGGTTTTTGTTCTTTCCATCGTGTCAGGGGGGATTTTCTATAATTTTCAATAATGTCCTGGAATGACACACCTTCCCCTTTAAGGCTGCCATTAGCATGGCAGGAGGGAATGACATGCTTTCTTGAGGCACATCATTCCCCCACCCCGAGCTCCAATTGAGGTCTTAAAGGGGAAAGTGGGTCATTCGTGGACATTATAGAAAAGGCCCCAATTGGAGTGGATGGTGGTGGTGCAGAATGAAATCCTTTCCCCTCCTCCACTCCAATCGAGTTCTTTAAGGTGGCGGGGGAATAACGTACTTTCTGCAGGACTCAGAAAGCTGCTTCCCCACACACACACTAGGTGTCCTCTTTTTTGGTTTCCCAAATATGGTCACCCTAGTATATCCTGCCCTATGTGCAGGACTGATGACAAATTGGGACATCCCTATGGTTGCCATGACATCCCAAGCCGATCCAGCAGCAGCCTCAGGGTGGATGTTGAAGTCCTGTTCTGCAGCACCAGCAAGCCTGAGTTCGTCAAAGACGCTGCAGTGCAGCAAGATGGCGGTACACCAACAGCGTCCCCAGTCTGTCCCTATAGTTTAACACTAGGTGCAGGCCCTCAACCCCTAGTCCTCCTGGCTAGAGGGCTCTCCTAGTGAGGATGATGGAATCTTGAAAGACCACAACAGCTCCCCTCTGAGCCCTCTAGCCTGTGCTAGTGCTGTTCCACGTACATCCCCGTGGTGGACACAACTGCATATAGTCAACCCCTCCCAGCTCACCCACCCAGGTCTCAGCGATGCAGGTCACTTACAAAGTGCAGTAAAGCATCTGGGGACACCTAAAAGACTAAGGAATTCATTGTGGTACAATAAACCCGTCAGTCTTTAAGCTACTGCAGGACTCTTGCTGTTGCTGCTCTTGTATATCATGGCTATCTGGTAACCATGATATACACCTCTGGCAATTGTCAGCAACAAAGACAAAAAAAATTAAAAGATCAAAAGCATTACTAAATGGAAGCTGAAGTAATAAAACTCAGAGATGTCAAAAGAATGTGTGTAGAAAGACAGGGAATAGGCCAACAGCCAAAGTTAAGCTCATTGAGGCCTCATTCAGTTCAGTAAGTCCAGTATGTTCTTATTTTTCTCCCATTCATCCCTGAAATTACTTAACTTTGGCTGAATCGTGCCCTATAACTCTGGAGTGAGCTACTTCAGAAAAAATAAAGTGCATCTTACACCACCACATTGTTGCTGGTTCATCTCAAGTCTCAACAGGTAGAAGTTTTACAATTACTGCACTGATACCACCTTTGTTCAGGTAATATAGCACATGGTTCTCTCAAAATGTTGCGAGAACTACATCCATGTTCCTTTATATCTGAGTGAAAAAATGTGTACTTTTTAAAAGGGTTACATGACACTGCTAAAATTATTATTCGTTATATAGCACCATTAGTGCAGACAATGCTTTACAGAGAGGTCAGGACTCTGCCCCATGGATCTTACAATCTAAAATTCGACACAGGAGAAGAAACATGTGGTTGTTTCAGTGGGACATGCTTAAGCTTGTTTAGAGTCTTAATTGCAATGGGGCATAAGTAAAAGGCCTCATGGAAAAGAAACACCAGATGTAAAAAAAAAGTAGAAAACTGGCCCAACGTTATGTTAGCATATGGTATTTGGACAACCATGACCGTCACATGCTGTCACAGCCTTCCCCAGCCTGGTGACCATGCTGGTTGGGGTTTATGGGAATTGTAATCCAACACATCTGGCAGGCACAAAGTTAGAGGGAGACTCGTCTGCCACCAGATTTCCACAGTCACGGTTTGCTTTCCAAGGTCGAGAGGAACACTGTGGTTAAATCTTCAGGCTTTTATTGAGGCACATTTGCATTGGTAACACAGGGATATTTGCATTGAAATGAGCATGATATTCAATTTCCCCACATACCTCTTTGAGCAGTTTAGACTCTAATGAAAGTGTGTGTCAGGGGGCGTCCAAGAAGTGATTTTAGTGCTCAAAAACTTACTGGTATGCAATGGTGACACCTGCTGTTGCTAAAAGAAAACACCACTAGACCTTCTTGGCAGTTTCAAGCAGCCAACTCCAGGGTCCTGAAGACCAATTAATGCAAGCCGCTGTTGAACTGAAGGTGTGTTTTTTCCCTTAATGTGGCTTTTCCCTGCACCTATTAAAGAAAAGGAAGCTAACAGTGTAGTACAAACAGTCCTCGGTATTGTGTCTTTTTGATGTAAGCACTAGAAGCATAAGCACTGTTCATACATGACACCACAGCCGGCCACACGCTGGGAATCAGTCCAATGCTGTAGTTCAGCTGCTACTTTGCTCCATTCCCTTGAACATTTAACAGCTCACACAAACAGCCTACTGTTGTGAGTGCAGGGTAAAACAACCCAAGAAGGCAACAATAGTGAAGTGGAAACTGTATCTCATGTTTTACTGTTTTGCAGATTTTATCTAGGGGCTAGAAATGATCTTCTAAACCCTATTTTACAATTTTATCCTGGTCACCCATCTGAATTCTTAACGTCTCTTTTACTTTGTAATATAGACAAATCAACCACTGAGCAAGTGGCCAAGTTTTTGAACCTGGCCATTTCTTTTAGATCTTCTATGATCGCCTGACTTTTAATAGTTAATAGTTAATGGTATGTTCAGTTTGCTGTATGTAAAATTTTTATCTGCTGGAATGGTCTATTGACCGCAATAAACTGTTGTTGTTGAACCCAAGAAGGCCACGGATTCGCTTCTGTTTACATGGCGCTCGCAGAAATGGGAGGTCACACATCGCAGAGGCCGACCTGAGGAGTCTCCCCTCTGACATTTCACTGCTCACACAAGTGTGTGGATTACTAATGGCATGGCAGAGAGCCAGGAAAAAATAATGTATGAAATTAGCCTTATGTTTATTAATTCCAGGCATTTCTACGGCATATTCCCTGCCACTCAAAGCAGCATACAATGTATTAATTATTATTATTATTGTATTTATTTATATTCCACCTTTCCCCCAGTACTGGGACTCAAGGCAGTTTACAAGATTAAAACATGTACAATTAAAACATATAAATATAAATTCTCAAGAGTAAAATACAATTAAACCTGCAGTAAAATTAAAAACATGTTAAAATGTTTTAAAACAGTAACAGATTAAAAGAGGGGGATCCAATACATTAACACAGGTCCAGAGTAGTTCTAAAAACCTGCTGGAACAACAATGTTTTTGCCTGCCTCCAAAACTGTAGCACAGAGGGAGCCAGCCTAGCCTCCCTGGGAAAGGAGTTCTAGAGCTCCGGGGCAGCCACTGAGAAGGCCCTCTCCCGCATACCCATCAGGCGTGCCTGGGATGTTGGTGGGACTGAGAGAAAGGCCTGTCCAGAAGATCTCAGAGCACGGGCAGGCTCATATGGGAGAATACAGGCTTTATAGGTGAAACCTGGGCATCCAGGCTCAGGGCTGAATCCAGAAGTACACCCAAGCTGCGGACCTGTGTCTTCAGGGGGAGTGTAACCCCATCCAGCACAAGCTGAATCCCTATTCCCTGATCTGTCTTTTGACTGACCAAGACCACCTCTGTCTTGTCTGGATTAACCTTCAATTTGTTTGCCCTCATCCAGTCCATTACTGCCAACAGACACTGGTTTAGCACCGAAACAGCTTCCTTGGAACTCGATGGAAAGGAGTAGTAGAGTTGGGTGTCATCAGCGTACTGGTGGCACTGTACCCCAAAACTTCGGACAACCTCTCCCAACAGTTTCATGTATATGTTAAATAGCATGGGGAACAAAACAGAACCTGAGGGACTCCACAGGCCAACAGCCAAGGAGTTGAACAGGAGTCCCCCTGTGCCACTTTCTGGGTCCATCCCTCCAGGAAGGAATGGAGTCCCATCTCTGTGAGGTGTCCAAAAAGGAGGTATTGAACTGGTGCAAAGAAATGTCAAAAGAAATTTCTTAATTTTGATCCAAAATATAACAAATTCAACCAAACTTGTACAACGCTCAATGTTTCAGATCCGGAGATCCTTCGTCAGGAGCTGTACAATGAAATAAATTACTTTTTGAAGTAATTATAAATTTAAAACCTTCTAGATACTTTTTACAAAACCGCAGTGGTGTTCATTCTGTCTCCATCAGCAGTCAAACTGTTCAGTTTGACTGCTGATGGAGACAGGGGTGATCAGTTATAATGAACCTTTAAACAGGCTTATTTGTTATATAATTTGTATTTGTATTATATAACAAATAAGCCTGTTTAAAAGGTCCATGAACACTGAAGAGACTTATTTGTAACTTTACACTGTAAATTCTTACCGTAACTACATTATATTGTATTGTTCATTAGGTTTTGAAATATTGAAGAGACCGATTATTATTACAATTATACAACATTGCAATTGTTTATGACTTTTATGTTATCTGCTAAAGATTGTTTTTGTTACAATAATGTTGAATTTTTGTTCTTGTTATAAAACCTTCGGTTTGTTATAACTGCTCACCCTGTCTTTGACTTTAATATTTGTACCACAGTAGTTGTGTGCCTTGTGCACTATTTTGTCTGCATTCTGTTTGTATCAACTACTGCCTTCTCTATTATACACAATATTCAATTTAGATACACACAGACAGACAGACAGACAGAGAGACATAGAGAGGGAGAGAGAGGCAGAGAGAGCGCCGGATAATTCCGAATACTTTAGAAGCTCTGGTTGGGCACATCTCTGCTCTGATATTAATCGATGGGTTTGGAAGTGACCATAAACCTCTCATCCGCCCCACACACCTTTAACTTCTCCCACGTAGTTGCAGGCAGCATATTATACCAGAAGAAGGGTTAGAGCTGTGGTTTGCCACATTCTAGGAAGTTCTGGGAAGGGAGGCTGCACTTGTTGTTTTTTTAATAAAGTAAACACACACAAAAAGGCCCCCAGCCACATCACCTCATAAAGTTAATTAAGGTAAGTACAACCGTCCCTTCCACAGAACACAGTGCCACCCCTCTGAAAGGAGGCACTTGGCTTGGGAAATTCTCTCTGTTCCCCTTCTGCTTCATCATTTCCTCCTCCCCTACCCTGGTCATTATCATCATCATCATCCCACCCAGAACAAATCTTTGGGATTCTTAAGAGGGTGAGGGTGGTAAGAGATATACTAAATAGTATTTGATTTTATACTAATAGATAAGAGGATTTGTTTTTCTCCTTATCCATTTCACTCTACTGACTTAGCTCCCCTTTTAGCCCAATCCTATGCATATTCTGTTATTTGATTTTTCCTTTTTTTTTGCTGTAGCTGCAGTGGGACAGGCACTTGGTACATGCTCAGAAGTACTTTCTCCATACCTTAGCCCTAATATTGAAAAAAAGACTCCTTGGCTAAATACTGGTGAAGGCAGGCACACATTAAATTATGGGGGGAGAGACTAGGAAAGCTTTCACAGAGCAAGAAGGTAAGAGGAGAGCAGCAAAAAACAAAATATATGTCTTCATGAAGAGTTGCTAGATGACAGAAAAATGAGGAGTTGTTTGGTCATGGGGAAAAGAATATATGTGATCTGGTTTTAGTTTTCTTGCAACAAGTGTGGTCAGTGTTTAATCTCTAAAAGGGGAATACAGACATTTTAGTCTGTTTGGTCATGGAGAAAAGAGTGTTTAATCTCTAAAAGGGGAATACGGACATTCTATCACTATCAAGTGTATGGGGAGGGGGAGGCTGAATTGCTCAAGTGGTGAAAGAAAAGCATTCTGCACATGCTCAGAACTCTTTATTTCACAATTTTTGCTAATATTGGTGAAATGATAAGCAATTCTAAATTTGCATGTATATACGTGTAGGTATATTAGCACACGCAAATTTGCGTCATGGGCCTGAGCCCTGGTCCTTTTACGCACCTAGCAACACCTAAATAACATTAAGAAATTCCTGTGGCTACAGCCTGATCTCATCAACTGGACTAGGGGCCACCAGTGCAGGAGATAAAGAGGGCTCCTTTTCAGTACATGTTTAGAAGGGGGAGTTTTAGCAACTGCAGCATTTTCACCCTCGAATGGAAAGCTGCACCTGCTGGAACTCCCGCTTCTAGACAGCTGTTAAAATTACAAGACCTCTATGGCCCTGCTTAGCAACTTCTCACCCTGGCCACATCATGGTTTTAAATTTTTGTGAACTGCCCAGAGAGCTTCGGCTATTGGGCAGTATAAAAATGTAATAAATAAATAAATAATTCCTGGCTGTCGGGGGCGGTGCCAGAATATTTTGCGCCCTAGGCAAGGTGAGCTACTTTCACCCCACCCACCCACTCTCCCAAAAATGCCAACTTTGATCTTTAAAAACATATGTTTCCTGGAAAAAATAAGCAGCACAAAACTTGAAACTGCTAAATTTATTTTAAAGTGCAAGAAATACGTCATGCCAATTATAGCAAACAAATTGGAAAGGAACGTCTATGGGTCTAAAATGCATTATTGAATAGGAATATCACCTCCAAATCATCCTCCCCAACTCACACACGTGCGCGCACACACACACTCAGCATCACTCACTCCAAACAAACACACGCATGAACACATGCATTCACTCAAAGACCCCATGCACCCCATTCATTCATTCTCTCTCTCTCTCTCTCTCTCTCTCTCTCTCTCTCTCTCTCTCACACACACACACACACACACACACACACACACACACACACACACACACACCTCAGTCTTACCTTACTCTCTTCTCTTTCTTCTTCTCCACCTTCTGGTGCTTGCTGCTTGCTTCTATTCTTCAGCACTGGAGGGGTGCAGGAGGCCCAGCTACTCGCGACAGCGAGCGAACTGAGCCCCGCCCACTGCCTCGTGTCAACCTCATGCTGACATGATGGCGCCTTGCGCCCACCCAGCCAAAGCGAAGCTAGGGTCGTTGGGGTGGGGGCAGCAGCTCCACGTTTGGGCTTCCGGGCACGTTCCGGAAGTCCAAACGGGGAGCCGCCCCAGTGTCCCTGGCTTCACTTCAGCTGGGCAGGGGCGGGGCAGCATCTCACCAACCCAGGCCCAGCTGAATCCTCGGGCCGGGCCGGCTCACAGCCAATGTGCATGAGTGCTGCGCTGCGCCCGGCGCCCCTCTTAGCTTGGCACACTAGGCAGCCGCCTGAGTGGCCTCTATGGTAGCACCAGCCCTGATTACTGTTCATGTTCAATCCCCATTTGTCAGATTTCCAACTATTTTGTGTGTGTGGTGGAGGTATTGGCCAACTTTTTTAGTTGTCAAAGCCTGAAAACATGTTCCTGTTTAGAGAAATCCAACAATCCTTGAATCAATGTTTTACTTGGGAGGCACCCACTGCCAATCCCAGGCCAATCCCATGCAGCTATCTCATTCCTCTCCCAAGCCCTGGAGTGCCCTTCCCTGCCAAAAGCATTAAATTAGCTGCTCTGTCAACAGTGTCTCTGCTTGAAGGCAACAGCGTTCATTTCAGTCTCTCATCACAGCAGGTCAGCACTGAAAGGAAGCAGATGTTCCCCAGATTTAAACAAGGACATTCGCCTTAAATGACCGCCTTTGCTCTGGCTTGGATACCATTTCAAAGCTATATCTTCGCATAGGAGGGCGCTGTTTACACCCTGACACAACCATTTGGCAATGATTTATATTCAAGTTCTTTCCCTTCGGTAGACACCCTAAAAATATTCACAGGATTAGAGCCAAAGTTATGTCTTATAGGAAAAACAAACAGAAAACTCAAACCACATGGTTCTATAAAGCATCAAAGTTTCACTGCTTCTGTTTCCCATCACAATCTCAGTGACCAACTGGACGTAGTGACTATTTTTTAAAAAGAGAGATGTCAAGACTCACCTCCACCTGGAAGCCACCCTTGCAGCTATAGGTTGCTGGGAGGGACAGGTGTTACTCTTATCATTATTACTTCATACATTCTAGAGTCAAGCCTCAACTCTGACAACGAAGTGCTGCTGCACCCAGCTAATCTCTTGCTGATGGAGGGTTGCTTCCTTTATTGCTGTCGTCATTCTGCCTTCAATACACAGAAATACTCCCTCACTTTATCTCCCTGCCAGGAAAAGCACTGTTTGCTTAATTTCGGTGTGTGAGCCTGCTGTCAAAAAGCTTCATCCCATGTACCTGCTTCCCTCGAATTATCCCCATAGGACTAAGTTTTTGTCGTCATTGTTGCTACCAGGCGGCAGCAATCCTTTGCATACCAGGAAGTGAGTTTAATGGGGGGAATGTAAAAAAATCTTTAAAAATCAATGGATGACCCAATCCAATTCAAATTTGGTATGCTTAAAGCTCTCTGTAATATCTATTACTGTGCCAATTTTGGTGTCTTTATCTTTAAAGCTTATGCAGATGTAAGCATTTCTTTAAAATCCTGCTCCGGCTCGGAAGATACGCTCAAAAAGTAGGGGCTAAATACGGCGAGTCTTTTGGCTTTATAGCACAATTAAGGCAGGATGCCTGGCAGTACTTCACGATCAAAACAGATTATAAGGTGGAAAACTTCTGAGTCCTTTGCACGCAATTCGCAGTGATCGCACAGTATAACTCTGGTGTGATAAAGCTCAAAGCCACTGAAGAGGGCCAACTTAAAACAAGAACAAAATGGCAAAGAAAGAAAAGAAAAAGAAAGCAACCCTGAGATCATGTAATCACTATTCGTATATCATATGGCTTGGACCCTAAACTTTTGCTCCACAAACAGAAGGTGTTTCCGTTAGCACAATTCTCCTTCTATGAATGGAATGAAAACTTAGGATCTGAGCCAATATCAGCTGTGTTGATATAGGCTCAGATCCTAAACCTCAGGCTGAGGTATCGAGGAGTCAAAGAAACTCCCTAGTTGGCTAAACTGATCCTCAAACCTGCACTGTCCCTAGGTTGTGTATATAGAAATCATTTCTGTTGCATTAAATAAGGTAAGCAGGCCTAATATTACAGCCTAAAGAACTTGTGTTAAAGTTGCCTACAGTTTTCTGACAAAATCCATAACACAGCTGCGTGAAAAGAGAAACACAGTGAGGAAAGATTTCTCAAACTCTGGGGCTGAGTTCGGACAGCACACTAATCAATGGTTGACTTCCTATTACCACCGCCCCGGTTGATTAGCGTGTCTTCCGAACTCAGCCTCTTATCTCCATGCCAGGAGAAGGTTCTCCTACAGAATTTCTGTTTCTTACACAACTCTTAAAGGCACAAGAGCCCTGTTCAGGGTGGGGTGGAGGAAGTTGGCAACTGCCCCCATGGAATGCCATAAATCTGAAACTTTGGTTCAGCATCCATTAAGCTATAACATGCTGAAGATTGTATTACTTTTTAGAAAATAAGCACATTGAAACACAATCAGCCACTGAAGCAAATAAATTATGGTTTTGTGGGAAGGGAACGTATGGAAGTAGAAGTGGGGGGGGACTTTATGCAGGGAGCATAGATATGATTTTTTGGGAAGAACACAGCCTCCACTGGCTCTGGTGCTGCTTTGCGGGTTATTATAGGTCCAATTTGTTTGTTGCTGAAACAACGTATAGCCACCAGGGAGAGCTAGAGGACAACCTTTCCATCCTTTCGAAAGCTTTTATGTAGGTGTAATGAACTATTTAAAAGGATAGACTGTCGTAAGCATTCTGACGCAACCTACCAATATATGATTTGGAAATTTTAGGTTTATAATCTATTGCCCTTTATAAGTGTGCCGTAAGTTCTTCCATTACCTGGCTTCAAGTGGCTTTAAAAATGCTGTGCAGTCATTACAAATGCAGTTTAACTCAGCAAGACTTACTTTGGAATTAATACACAGAAGATCCAGCTGTTTCCTCCCAAAATGGACAGTGTGTTTAACAGGAGCATGTAGATTGCACCCCGAAGCACAAGTAGATGCCATCTTCCTGGGTTATGAGGAAACATTTGTCCATAGGTTTACATGCCCATTATTTGGAAATTAGCCTCATTAAACACAGGTAGGCATACTTTTGAGTAGACATGCAAACACTTGTTCTCCCTGTGTTTCGGATCCTCCCAAAGGAACCTTCTGCTACTTAATGAGTGCTATTCAGCACCTTTTAATCTGATTGGGTAATAGAATACAGTTGAGCACAGAGGAAATGCATAAATGGATGGGCTTGAGAGGTCTTTTTCCCCCCTAGAAAGAGAGAAAGCAAGCAAGCAAATGAAGTTATTCATTCCCAAAGCAGCACAGTGTATCATGAGTGGCCTAGAAGGGGAGCAGCTAGAAGATAGATAGATTTATTTAATGAAGGCGCTTAGAAGGACTTTACAATGAAATTGGTCTTTGCTTTGTTATTGTTTCCTTTTTTGTTTTTCACTTCCTTGTTGGGAAAGAATACTACCAATCAAGTTCCCAGGATTTTCCTGACACCAAATCAGTACTTGGGGTCTGTACCTGATGGAGTAAAACATGAGGGAAGGGTAAGTATTGGTGTTGCCAAAAAGCATCAAGTTAAAACACATTTTCTCCAGGTGTGGATGTGAAAGTGTCTCACTCTCCATCCTACTGATATTTTTCTGCAGGTTAAGTAAATGCTCCAGGCTCTCTGTAGAATTAACATTGCCCTTAAAAAAAAAAAGAGAGAGAGAGAGAGAGAGAGAGCAAACTTGGCAGTTAATCTGTGAGCACCAGGTGAAGCACTGCCGTGACTGGTATTAGAGAAGGGAGTGCATATATTTTTTGTGACATGCAGGTACCTGAGTTTGTGTCCCCATAACATGATTTAGTCCTTTGCTTTTCTTTACAGCCAAACACATCTCTTGAAGAATCCCAGAAAATGAAACCAGGTAAGTTAGAAATCTGTGGTGGTCTAAAAGAGCAAGTTGGCTCATTCACAGGTTTAGTAGCATTTCTGTACACGTGCATTTATTTCTCCAAATGTGGTTGGGCCTTGTATGTTTTGGATCTAAGAGAAAATATGGTTGCTGGATAACCTTGACACAAAATAGGTGATACAAATGGTAAAGTAACAAGGAGAGGGAATTTGCAGGAGGGCAGTACTGCAGCAAAGCAAAAAGTCAATGAGTGCTAGATCTCTTCACCGTGGTCCCTTCTTGACTATGGCCTTTTGTTAGGTTCGAAGGTGGGGGGAATTGCTGGAGCAATTTGCAGTCCTTGTTTGAATCTCCCTCCCAGGGCAGTCATTTCACAGTGGTGTTTCTAGAAGTGTCACTTTCATGACAGAAAGGCATTATTTCAGTTCCTATAATTGGGAAATGGGTTGAACCTCAGCCACCTGATGTTTCCATGCTCCTCAGCTGACCATCAGTGGTCTCTCCCGCTCCCCTCCCCCCCCCCGCAAATTCCTGTGCTGTGACTGGTGAGTTGAGAGAAGAGTGAATCACCATGAGCCACACACTGGGATGACGCGCATGCAGAAATGCAAATCTCCATGGTGCCCCAGATCAGGGATTCTGTCTAATTTAGACCTTTAAAGTGCTGTTGTGAAGCAATTGGGAGCTGGGGGACCCTTTTGCTGATCTACTTCAAATCACCCAGAGATCTACCAGTAGATCTTGGTCCACATTCAACCCATTAAAGGTGTAGGTTATAAACCTTGCAGTTGAGCAATGACTGCAGAGAAGGTTTGGATTAGCAGGGAAACAGGTGGGATCAGAAGCACCGCATCCCTGGAAGCCATGTCTGTGTTGTGGGCACTTTGGGGGCTTTGGAGCAGTGTCTTGAAGTTGCAAGCAGAGCCATACCCATGAGGCAAGCTATTAGATGTGACGGCTGAGATGAGATGGAACTGTGGCTGGATTACTCTGTAGATGGCTTGTCTTTTCTCCACAGCTGCTTCTGGAGCTGGTGGTTCTAGATAATAAGCTTGATGCACCTGTAGTTCAGTGTGTGCTCTTGACAGCAGTATAGGAAACAAGAAAAGAAATGTGAACTCAACGTTCTCTTCAGCAGACTTTGCCCATGTGGGTGCAATGATTGAAAGGCCAGTATTAGTAGATTAATGTGGTGGTCTAAGAACTGCCAGAGCCACAACAGTAGTTTCATGTCAGCACTGAGGAGCAGGTGCTGTCAGCCTTTGACGTTCATGTCAAAGTCTCCTATTGCCGTAAGTGAAGTAAAATGATTCTTTTTTTCTGGTTCCTTCCTAATCCTGGATAATGTAAAGCTCTGTTTTATCTTTGGAAAATATGTGTGAAATGGCCCTATGAGAAATCTTTAGAAATGTTTTCCCTAGCCCTGCAAAATGGCACGTAACGAGCTACCTTTCCCCTAGTTAAGAATCACAACTCCTATCAGTCCTAGAATTCTGTTGATGCTACCTGAATTCACACGAGGTAGCATCTGCTACGCAAGCAGTGATACGCTTCAGTCATGGGTGGGAGGGACTATGCGTGGACGTGCGCACGCACGCACGCACACACACACGTACATATATATATATATATATATATATATATATATATGTGAGAGCTTGAGTGCCATTCAAGGTATTTATTGATTGATTGCATTTCTATGCCGCCCAATAGCTGAAGCTCTCTGGGTGGTTTACAAAATTAAGACAATTCAAAGTGTAAAACAACAGTATAAACCATAATATAAAATACAGTATAAAAGCACAACCAAGATAAAAACAGCAGCAATGCAAAAATACAAATTTAAAATGCAAATTTAGAACAGCAAAGTTAAAATTAATTTATAGACCATTAAAATACTGGGCAAATAAAAAGGTCTTCACCTGGCATCTAAAAGAATATAATGTAGGTGCCAAGCGAAGCTCCTTAGAGAGCTCGTTCCACAACTGGGGTGCCACAGCAGAGAAGACCCTGCTCCTGGTAGCCACCTGCCTCACTTCCTTTGGTAGGGACTCACAGAGAAGGACTCCTGAGGATGACCTTAGGGTCTGGACATCTTTCTCCCTCTCTCAAAATACTAGAACCCAGGGTCAAATCATGAAGTTGATTGGTGGGAGATTCAGGACAAATAAAAAGACATACTTCTTCACACAGCGCATAGTTAAGTTATGGAATTCACTATCACAAGATGGCTACCAATTTGGATGGCTTTAAAAGGGGGTTGGATAAATTCCTGGAGGAGAAGACTATCAATGGCTACTAGCCTTGATGGTTGTGTGCTGCCTCCAGTATCCGAGGCAGTAAGCCTGTGTACACCAATTGCTGGGGAACATGGGTGGGAGGGTGCTGTTGCACCATGCCCTGCTTTGTTGGTCCCTGGCCAATGGCTGGTTGGCCACTGTGTGAACACAGTGCTGGACTAGATGGGCCCTTGGTCTGATCCAGCATGGCACATCTGTTCTTTAGTCTTATGGATACAATGTTCTTTGATTTTAAAGAATGGGCCAAATTGCATTGCTATTATTTCCCAAAATAAAATATTGTGTGTTGAATAGTAGCTCATTCTGGGACTGCTAGTTTTTGGACATGGTGCCAAATGGTGTTGTGATGTGCTCTGCTTTATTGATTTAGGTCTTTTGAAAGGCTGAAATGATAATGCAGATCTCATACGTTTATCCCAGCTTAATTCCTGCAACAGCTGGTTGGCCCCTGTGTGAACAGAGTGCTGGACTGGATGGGCACTTGATCTGATCCAGCATGAGGGCACTTCTTATGTTCTTAACGTAATACCTGTGATAACGTAAGACCACTTACGTTCTAACATAAGGCCACAATACCTGACGGAACGCCTCTCCCGACGTGAATATACCCGGTCACTACGTTCAACATCGAAGGTCCTCCTCCGGGTGCCTACTCCGAGAGAGGCTCGGAGTGTGGCAACGAGGGACAGGGCCTTTTCAGTGGTGGCCCCCAGACTATGGAACAATCTCCCTGACGAGGCTCGCCTGGCGCCAACGCTGCTATCTTTCCGGCGCCAGGTTAAGACTTTCCTCTTTGCCCAGGCATATGGTAGCACATCTTAATCACCCACATGTTTAGTTTTTTAACAGTTTTTAATGCTTTATGTGTGTATGTTCTGTGTTTTAGAATTTTAAATTTTGTGTACTTGTTTTTATCTCAATTTTAGAATTTCTGTAAATCGCCCAGAGAGGCCTGGCTATGGGAGCAGTATATAAGTGAAATAATAAATAAATAAATAAATAAATAAATAAATAAAATAACGTTACATAGAATTTGATAACCTGCAGTGAAACTTGGTACATGACAGTTTTATGGGATTTCATGTTTGAAGCCTGCCGAAATTAATGACATACGCCAAGAATTCTAAAGCATTTTACTACTGAGTTTAAAATATCACTATCAAATTGTGAATTTGAGTTTTGCTTTAACATTTCTCATTCAAAATTGGGGCTGGCAAACCTGAACAATTGGATGAATCTTAGCTATTTGTGAATATTCATTTCATTCTGCTAGATTATGAGTGAAGGAGCCCACATTGCTAGGCAATTTTTTAAACAAAATAGGCCAATATATGGAGAAAGAAGTATTGCCAGTAGAGGGTGCCAGTAGATCTACTACTTGCAGTGACATGAAATGTGGCCTGGTCTGCTTTGATCTCTAGCTTTGAGATTCAGGCCTCTATTTATTACTGTTTATATTCCTCCTTTCCCCCCTCTTGCAAGAAGTCCAAGTCACTGTACATGATCCTCTTTCTCTCCATTTTTTCCTTGCAGAAACCCTATGAGGTAGGTTAGATGGAGTTAGTGACTGGCCTGAAGTCACCCAGTCAGCTGCTTGGCCAAATGGGCCCTAAAACCCAGCTATCCAGAGTCCCAGTCCAAAACACTAACCAATGCACCACACTGGCGTTAGAAAATAATAGTTGTTAAATGAATAAGATCAATTTAATGGCTGTTTCTGGGGCTCTGTGTGCTTATTGCTTGTTTTTAAAAAGCTCTATGCCATAACGACTGCATCCTGTGACCGTTCAAATGATATAAACTGAGCAAGTTCACATAATTTCTCTCTCCTTTTGCTTGCCATGGAGAGGGGCAAAGAGATGTAGGACCCTGAGTCACTGGAAATCTGATTTAGCCGCTCCTCTGGCTTTTGAGATTTCAGCAGCCATTACCAACACATTTTCAAGTTTACATTTTTTTAACCATAAAGGCTAGAAACATCTTTAAAATTAAAGGTTTAATTCTCAAAACCTGTGCCTGAGTGTTTTGCAATTTGTAGGCTCCGATGGGATTGTGGCAACCATGCAGTCCTAGCTGTAGTGCTCTAGCCACTTGCTCTAAAAAGTCCTGTTGATTTTCTATACCGCCACCGTAGAATAAGAGACTTGCGGATGAGTGCATAATTAGGAAAAATAGCCCTTCTGAGTGAGAAATGCTTAAAGATGAAGCTAGACAAAATATGCAGTGAATGTTCTACCAAAAAACATGTTCTACAAAATGTTCTACAAAAAACGTAGCAGAATAAATCAAACGTGATCAATAAGATGGTGATTTTGTATCTTTTGTCTCTTCTTTCTCCTACAGAGCTGGGATTTCCTTGGCTATTGGCATTTCTTCCTATAAAAAGTTGCCATGTTACTTTGAAGGATGAAGCCGGAACTTTCTCTCCTCCAACTCTGAGCAGAAGTCCAACCAATAACTGGTGCAACTGGACCATCTGGGCTGGTCCTCACAAGCATATCTTGATTTACATAGAAGGATTTGAGGGGAAGTCAGATTGTGAAGAAAACCAGGACAAGATCATATTCCAAGGAGTCTTGTCAAGTGTTGAAAGCAAAGTAGCTTCTGCATGTCGAAATCATGGCACCTTGATCTTTGCTACCCAGGCTCTGGCTGTCCATGTAGTATTTTTGTCAAAAGCTTCCTCTCAAAGCCATAGACATAAATACTTTAAAGGGCGGTATTATATATTTGAAGATTATGAAACCTCTTCTGCAGGTGGTGAAGAGCCAGTTTTGAAATTCAACAGCAGCATGGGATTTCCCCCTAAGTCGTACATAATGCACTCGGGGCGTATTTTGGACTTTTCTAAACTTTCTGCTAGTCTTTACAATGAGAACTGGCTGCCTGTGACTAGTAAAAAGAGGTGGGGGGAGAACAGTGCTACAAGCCTGGAAACACCGGCGATACAAGAATTCGTAAGGGCAGCTGTTGGCATTTATACCCAGGTTTCTCTCTTGAAATCCTCAAAAAAGGTTACCTTGAATCCTCTTGATATGACGAGGATGCAGGTTACAAAACCATCTACTAATAGTGCTAGAGTTGGGAATGCAACCCCTTCTGGCAATTTAAAGAGGACTCTAGGCTTAGGATCAAACAGTTCAGAGAATGAAGAAAAACCACTCATTAATGAACCAATTGTCCCTCCTACCTCTCCACATGTGTCCCAGAAGTTCAGAAACATAACAAAACTAGTGGCAGTGAAAGATCATGGAACTGCCACTGAATCCGCCCACCTTCCAAACCTTGCTCGCTTAACCACACATTGGAAGTCAACACACATGAGAGATAGAGGAAGATCAATCTTTGGGAAATATGCTTTCAAGATCGACATTACTTTTCCACAAGATTCCTTGGAAGAGCAGAGGACTCCAATTCCATCTCCCAAAATTAGCCCAGTGAAGGAGCAGGAACGGATCATTGAGTCATCGCAAGAATCTTCTGGATTCTCCACGAAAATGATAGGTGTAATAGAATCTCAACAACACTTGAAACTGAAGGAAGCACCTAAAGGAAAAAAGGTGGACAACCAAGCGTATGGTGAAGAGAATGGCAACAGTGATCAGTACATGGCCGTTGCTGCTGCAGGAAAAAATGAATCTCACAGAATCAAGCTTGTCACTACAGAAATGCTAGAAAAATACACAATTAAAACAAAACATCATCTGAACACCTTAGGCCACCACAATGTGTTGCAGGCTCCTTCTCTGAGAGCACTTAATACTAAAGTCATGGACAACAACAACACCACAACTTTGAATCCTGAAGTGGTTCTCTCAAGTAACCCTAAGAGAACACAAGTGGAATTGGGTGTAACTTCACATCCCAAGGATTTAGTAACCAGATACAGGGAGTATCCACAAAGGAAGTATACAAAACCAGATCCTCACTATTCCTCTTCTAGTGTGGTGTCAAACAAGAAAACTTCCCTGAAAGTAGAAAATAATTCCTATGGCAAGTCTTGTTCTCTTAACTGGTTATCTCTTTGTTGTGACTGATCAACTAATTGAGCAAATAAGTAAATGGAGAAGAAATGGACCCAACAGTGTGGTGCAGAATACATCCTTGCTGAGATATGTTTTTCACAATTAAATTAAGGAAATCTGTCTTAGGGCACAATCCTAGATGAATACCCGGCAGCCTCCTAACTTGGAGGCTACTGAGTATCCAATGCAGGGCGAGAAGATAGTGGAGGAAATCTTCACCTCCATGCTCCAGCAACCCTGCGTTCCTGCCAGATGGGCGATTTCACCCCTCTAGCAGCAGCACCTCAGAGGGGGAGGGAAGGAGGCTGGGGCAGCCATACAATAGGTCAAATCACAGCCACTCTGGTCTTCTCTCCTCCACACACCCCAGGAACACCCCCTTTTCCCCATTTCAATGCTCTATTTTCCAGGCACGGAAAGGTAGCTGGCGTGTTTCTCTCCATGTTGTCTATGAGAGGGAAGGGGCACAGAACACTGTTTTTTGGCTCCAAGGTTGGAGTCTTGTTTCCAACCTCAGAGCCAAGAAACCAAACTACCTATGACCCCACTCCATACTGTCTGGGGGGAGCACACGTTTGCTCCCTCCATTACTTTCAAGCTGAGATCTTCTGAACACAGAACATGTGGTATGAGTTCTTGTTTTGAAAAGTTTTGTTTAGTCATTAGTAGAAAAAAATTGTCAGTTTAAATCAGAGCTGCTGTACGCTTTCAGGAATTGCCACTTAGTCCACTGTAAATAGCTACTGTTCTTATTTAGCACTAGCTGTACCCTGCCACGCGTTGCTGTGGCTCAGTCTGGTTAAATTGAAAAGAAAGAAAAGACAAAGCGGATGTTTCTAATATGTTTAATTTCACAATGCTTGTGGATATACAATATTTTTAGTTGTTCCATTGTCTGTGTAGATATAGAGATTGTCTGGTTTGCCGACTCTAGAACACGCAACATATAATTGTACATGTGAGAAGCAATCTGTGTCTAGATCTAAACCGCACAATTCTAAAGATTGGCCCTGAGCTTTGTTGATGGTGATTGCAAACGCCAATCGAATTGGGAATTGCAATCTCTTAAATTGAAATGGCATATCTGTTGGAATCATAGGAATGCGAGGAATGAGGACATCTTCACCTTTGAAAGGTCCTGTCAAGATTGATCTCTGACTATAACAATTGCCACTTCGTCTATAGTTGGAGCATTGAATCTTCGCACATGTTCTCCAGCAGGCGTTTTGTCACCATGAATAACAATCTTGTGTGTATCAGATGGCATCATGTCAATTGCTGTTTTGAACAAATGTACTAAATTGTTTTTTTTTTGTGAAGTAGCTGTTACAGTTTTGAAACGATGGACCTTTTTATGCCGGTATAAATTCTGCAGCGTGCATTCAATTCATCATTGCCATCACCAATGAAATACATTTGTAGGAATTTATGTTGACTATCTTGAAACGGAAGGAAGGAGCCGGCTTTATGATAAATTTGTCCTTTGACTTTGAAAGTTGGCATAAATGGAGCTGTGATGATTTCTGCGCCAAACGACGTCATTTGGAAGCATGAGTTGTATTTCCTGATGTTAGATAGGAAATGCTTTGATTCTGCGGTATATCCGGCAAGCAAAGTTTGTAATGGCTCTGGTGGTTCTCCAAGTTGAGGCAGTTTAATTTTTCCAGCAGCGCAACACATTCCTTTTGTTTCTCCATTAAATTTAAGAGCCTTGCATCTTCCTCAGTCTGATTTGCAATTTCTCGTCGCAGTGCTTCCAGTCCGCGAGTACGACGACCTAAGTGTGATCTTCTGCGAGGCATTATTTGGATGAAGTAAAGCAGATTGTTTGGTTTTTTAAAAAGGATGTTTTTACGGTGAGGAGGTTAGCGGAAACTCCTGGCAGTTACCTTTCTTCAGAACGTGTAACTGTCACAGGTGTGACATCTATATTCACTCAGCCAATTGTGAGAAAACATGCAAATAGGAGAGGAGGCAGAGGCAGCGGATTGGCCTACTTGTTGGCGATGCCACAATGATCAGCAGGACTGGTTTTGAGGAGGCCTATTTCTTCGATTTTAAGACAAATCTTTGACCCCATATAGAACATAGTTACATAACAACGCTCGCGTATTCGAATGCAACGTTGTGTCAAAATTTCAAAGCAATCGGTGAAGAACTTTCGGAGATATAACGTCTGTTTCGAACGGACATTTTCATTTTTATTTATATAGATTGATTTAAACTTTACTTGAATTTTACATACTACTTGCATTTCTGTGCCATTTGTCTGTTTATTTTTGTCTCTACCACTGTGTATGTGTGTGTATTATACATGTATATGTTCTCCTGCCAACTGATGGCTCCATGTCACACATCAGATGAAGTGGCCTCTTGTCCACAAAAGCTTGTGCTGTAATACATTTTTTTATCTTTTAAGGTGCCACAAGACTTTTTGTTGTTGTTTTGCTGTTGTTTTGCTGTAACTGACATGGCTGACCCTTGGAAGTTGATAGTGCTTTTTGGTGTTTATGTAGAATGTTTCCCAAGTACATCTAGAAATGTCCAGAGTGGTAATCTTGTGGCATACCTTAAAACTAACAAATATCTGTTAAAGTGAACTAGAGTCCACTTTATCATATTTTTCCAAAGTTGTCAGGTTTATACAGAGCGTCATCAGACAGGGGGGAAATCGCAGTTCCCCACCATCACTTCTCCATACCCACTCCTGTGCCACCATACTTCCTCTTTCTACAGGAGAAGAAAGAGGCAGTAAGCAGAGACCACAAGGCCCATTCAGGGGCTGTTTTAATTGCACCACTTTTCTTGCACACAGCAGGAAATGGTGGCACATCTCTCCTTTTCTTTTCTTAAAAAAGTCAGATTAAAGTGGTCCATTTTGTGACAGCGAACAGGCTAGAATGATCCAGAATCCATTTTCCTTAGTATAAAGCACTGCAATTAATAATTCAAGGCAGGCCTAAGTGCTATTCAAGGTTGTATATTTGAATATGAAAGCTGGGAGACGGAAAAAGTTCTCTCTCTCACAAACAACGTCATCTAAAGGTCTCACAAACATCCATAAGTGGGCAGTAGCGAGTAAAACACTCATCTGTTAACACTCACAGTGTATACACACTAGGGATGTGCTCCGCTTCTAATCGGACCGGAGAAGCAGTAGCGGAGCGGGGGGCTTCGTCTGCCCTTAAGGCGGAGGCGAAGAGGATTGGGGGGCCGGCGGAGCGTGGCGAAGAGGATCGAGGTGGAGGCGGATCCTTCGCCTCGATCCGGAGCTCCGCCGGAAAGGTAAGTGGGGTTTACCGGGCCCTGCTGCTGTTGCCCATGCGGTGACAGCAGCAGGGCCCGGTAACCCCCCCCCCCCGCCCTCCTCTCCCTTACCTGCCTCCGTCCGCGTCTCCAATTGAGCCCGTGGTTCCAGCAGGAAGTCTGGGCCGCGGGCTCAATTGAAGACGGCGATGGACCGCGGACGGAGGCAGGTAAGGCCCCCTCCCCCTTGGTCCCTTACCTGGCTCTGCCGCCGTCGCCGCATGGGTGGCGATGGCGGCAGGGCCCGGTAATCCCCCCGCCCTCCTCTCCCTTACCTGCCTCCGTCCGCGTCTCCAATTGAGCCTGTGGTTCCAGCAGGAAGTCTGGGCCGCACTTGCGGCCCAGACTTCCTGGTGGAACCACGGGCTCAATTGAAGACGGTGACGGACCACAGACGGAGGCAGGTAAGGCCCCCCTCCTCCTTACCGGGCTCTGCCGCCGTTGCCGCATGGGGGGACCGGAGCTCCGATCCGGATCCGGAGCTCCGAGCAGAGCGGAGTGGGCACAGGCGGAGTGGGGGCGGGGAGGAGCGGGCCGATCCGAAAATGGCGGATCTTAAAGTGAAGCGGAGTGGGGGGGTCCGTGCACACCCCTAATACACACGCTTGTGGGGGAGAAGTTAACAGTGAGGTCAGAAGGGAACAAAATGCAGACGGTACGAACAGTAACAGTTACGTTATTATCAGAGGCTGTTTACAAAGCAGTTGTTGGTGTTAATGCATTAATGCACACACTCCATGCATTTCCGAGTACACATACTAGGAAACCAGGAGTTGATGTGGCTGCTTGCTACAGATCTGCCTCTGTGTGATGGGTGACGTGCCCCCCTGCCAATGGGGCGATGCAGATTCCTTAACAACAAAGACTACATGCAATTACAGAGACACATCTGAGTACTATTCGACTATGTTTGTGGAAGCTGCAATAGGCCTGTCAGGTTCCAATGCTAGACTGACACCTTTTCATTGTTCTTCTTCCATAGAGATGGATTCTGAATTTAGGTCTCATGGAAATTATTCTGTACTGGAATCCCAGCACAATCCTGGAGGTAATATGGTTCTCTCCTTCATCATACCCATTCATCAGGATGGGAAGAACTTCTTAAGCTTTGTTTTCTCAATATAAAGTGGCTGTTTATACGGTCAGGCAACCTGAAACAACAATGAATATCTAAAAATGATGCTTGGGTGATAAATAAGTCCTTTGGGGTAGGGAGCACTACTCTTTATGGTGCATATTGTTGGTTGATTTGTGTGCTGCTTCCCACCACAAAAAAAGCAATCTTGAAGGGACACACACACCTGTAAGTAATATAACAGAAAAAAATCCAGTTTGATACCATATTCAGCACAATAATGCAAATAAACATAAACACAATTAGAACATGATAAAAAAAACCAGTGTGATACAAAAAGTGTTTTCCATATAGTGAAATACCTGTAGTGACAGCATGTAGGGATGGCTTGGCCATTTCCCCCTATTCTTACTGTGCTTTTGCAACCTTTGGGTCTTTTACAGATCTTCTGTTTGAAATAACATTTGGTATAGAACACAGTGGACAGATCCCGCCCATTGGGAGTGATCTGGAAAAAGCCCTCATAGACTCCATAAAGCATCAGGTAAGAAAAGTCCTGGGACTGAATGTATCAAAGCTGTTTATGCTTGATAAGTTGCAAGTTCACACTTCATTTCAGCCTTTCCTTTCAATAATATGCAGGCAGAGCTATTCATGGCGGTTCTTTAATCAGAGTAGCCATAAGTCTTTTGGGATATAAGCAAGTGCTCTGTTTGTTTCTTGATTGTGTTAATGGTTTTATTGCATTTTATCATATATTTGTGATTTGAGTCATGATTTTAATGTTTATGTGGCATATTGTGTTTTATATGACTTGTTAGCTGCCCTTGGTTCTTTGCAGGATATCAATCAAATAAAGTCCTTTGGGTGTACAGTTCTGGGGGTAGGGAGAACTCCTGGGTTTTGGCAAGTCAAAGGTCACGTCATCAACCAAATAAGACAGGGGTCGATTGGATTTTCAGGTTTGATAACTAATAAAATGCCTGGATGCATGACTTGAATTTCTATCCCCCTAATACCTAGATAAAGGGGTGGGGCAGCTTAGCGTGTCTCTTGAAAGAAGAGGTTGGAGGCTATGAAGCACGTGCTGTGGACAGGGAAAGCAATAAAGCATCTCCTAGGCAGGGTAGAATGAAAAAAGCAAAATTGATCTCCTTAGTAAGAACTGTAAAGTTATTTGGCTTTATATGTATCTTAACTGTAGGCAGTAAATGGGAGCAGCCCCTGTGCAATGTAAAAGATGGGGGATCGGTGGAAGAATTGGGTGGGTGGAGGTGAACTGGCTACCAACTACGTTGCCATTGACTAACCATTGGCTATCCATCATATAAACCACAGTGGGGCATTCTCTTTTCAGGTACAAGAGAAAGCGAAACTCTTCTCAAACAAGGTCAAAGAAGTCAAATTAAGAGGAATTGTGAAGAGGGAAGGAACTCAAAGGGAGAGGTATGGCAACTGAGCTATAGACTGCCCACTGATAGGAACAAATATTTTGTTTAAACGTTGACATCAGTTGCATTTAAGGCAAAAAGCCAACAATATTCTTTCTGATACTTCCTCCCCGAAGTTCCCATAATCACAATTTAATTTAACTATTACATTCTCAAATATAACCAAATTCACACACACAACATGAAAATAAAATTTTAAAGCTGTACTATAGCTAGATAAGTGAAAATACAAATAAATATAATGCAAAACCCAAGTCTCTACACAATGACTCCCAGTCTAAGTTACTCCCAAAGGCTGAGATATGGTGACCAGGGAAAGTTGTCTTTGGTAATATACTTTTTTTGAGGAAGCAGAAACAGTGAGACCTTCAGTCTGTTGCATGGTTGTAAGGGGTTGTATCAGGTACCTTGTATTTTCACCAAGTAATATGAGTGTGTTCGCCACCATGAGAGCCTGAATAATCCAGTTCTAATGACCAATGGACAGTTTCCACCCCTTGGGAATATAATTAAGCAACCCATGGACAACTTTGAGCTGTAATAAAGTATCCAAGATAATGTTGACGTGCCAAATAATATATGCCCAAAAGGGAGCCACCACTGTGTATGCCCACATTGTATGCACCAAGGATGCATCTGTCATCCCACAGTGCTAGTAGCTCCTGGAGGGGGCAGGTTTTTCTGTAGGAGGTGTTGTGGCATCCAATACACCCAAAAGAGCCATTTCTGCTGTATAAAGCATAATTTCAAATCAGGAGAAATGTTCTGTATTGAAGTCACAGCCACCTTCCACTGGCATATTGTTTTGCTTATTTGCCAACCAGTCAGACGAAAGATGATTCTTTCACCAACATAATTATTATTATTATTATTATTATTATTATTATTATTATTATTTATTTATTTATTTATTTATTTATATAGCACCATCAGTGTACATGGTGCTGTACAGAGTAAAACAGTAAATAGCAAGACCCTGCCGCATAGGCTTACAATCTAATAAAATCATAGTAAAACATAACTGTTTCTATGGGGGCTGGACAGCTCCCAAACAGGGATACTCTGACCAATCAATAGCCAGGGAGGTCCTTGTCACGAATCCTCCAGGTATACAGTATCTATTTAACTTAAGCCTGGGCCATGGGGAAAGTGAAGAGGGTGGTTCAGCTTGGAACGTGCAGATCTTCAGACTGGTGTCTATAGCTCCCTGGGCGTGTTCTTCATGCAGACACATTTCCAGAGAAAGGGAAGTGAGGAGGTTGGATTCATCTGGTACTTCCTCTCCTGTAGTAAACCTTAAAACCTGCATTCTATGGCCATGGCTAGGAAGGAAAGTAAAGGAACCTCTTGTGCAAGCACTTGAGTCATTGCTGACTCCTAGAGGGACGCCTGCTTTAGCTGACGTTTTCTTGGCAGACTTTGAAGCGGGGTGGTTTGCCATTGCCTTCCCCAGTCACAGTTACCTTTCCCCCAGCTAGCTGGGTACTCACCTTGGAAGGATGGAAGGATGAGTCGACCTGAGCCGGCTGCCTGAGAACCAGCTTCTGCTGGGATCGAAGTCAGGCTGTGGGGAGAGTTTGGGCTGCAGTAACTGCCGCTTACCACTCTGCGTCAAACTTGTATTCTATGGCCATGGCTAGACCAGGCCTATATTCCAGGATCATCCCTGTGCATCCAAATGACACACAGGGGATCCCGGGAGCAGGTAGGGACGACCCCTCCATTTTCCTGGGATAATCCTTAGGTCTAGCTAAGGCCTATGTTTCCTTATTCCCAATTTGAAACAGGATACCCTGGAGAAGAGGCTGATGCTAGGGAAAGTAGAAGGCAAAAGGAAGAGGGGCTGACCAAGGGCAAGATGGATGGATGATATTCTGGAGGTGACAGACTTGACCTTGGGGGAGCTGGGGGTGGCGACAGCCGACAGAAAGCTCTGGCGTGGGCTGGTCCATGAAGTCACGAAGAGTCGGAAGCGACTGAATGAATAAACAACAAAAAGTCCTCAGAAAAAGGGAATATGCCCATTTATTTGAATGGAAAATAATTAAAGACACTTCCATGTTTATACATAGACAAAATGGCCCAAACCTGATATTCCTGTTTTGGTTACATCTAACACCAGAGGAAAAGAACATATCTCACTTGTTGCATTCGCAACTGGAAGACCTCAGTGGTATATCTACAGGAGCTGGTGAGGTACAGACAGTTTTGGTGAGAGGTATGTGAACAATTATTACACTGATTATGGATGATATAAAATAACAAAGGATGTTAAAGTAGAAGCATTAACAGTTAAATAAATGAGATCTTGGGCTTGATATTTTTGCACAAATTAACTATTAGGCAGGAGGAAAGAACAGTGCTTGATTCATAGGGCTCCATCACACCGGGGGTTAACGTGTCCCTACCGTCGCTTCTCTGCCAGTGTTTTCATTCCTCAGTTACTTCCTCTTTTCAAAAGAAGAAGTACAGAATTGGCATGAGGCCCATTGAGTCCACTATTCTAATGGCGCTGCTTCTTCTGCACACAGCAAGAGAGAGCAGCAATTCTGAGTTTAAAAGAACATTGGACTTAATGGGGGGGGGGTTTGGTCACGCGGCGGCCAGAAGGGATGGAAGGCACGCGGGAGGCAAATGACGTCATGGGAGGGACCTGAGCAAACTCCCTGATTGCCCAGTAACGAGTGTGCAAGAAAATGCTCATCGGGTGGAGCTTATAGAATAACCAAGCTTATCATTTAACCTCATGTCAGTGTGTCCTAAATCTATCTAAAAGGACATTTAAAATTGATGAGATGGACTTCTAAATAGATAAATTAAGCTTCAATCCAGTTGATGTCAGGTGAAAGCTGCAACTGGAGTATTATTTCTGTGAATTGCAGCCATACAGTCTGATCCACATTAGCCAAACAACTGCTTTCGCCTTCAAGTGAGGCAATTTGGAGCAGAGGCCCCCTTTGTTAATAAGGGACAGTGATTCTTGCTTGAGCACACAGCACACCACAAACTGAATGATATTGGCTAACCTGGGAAGGGTCAATGGGGATTAGGGGACCCTCTTGAGTTTCAAACTCTATGGCCGGAAAGCAACTGGGAATGGGAGTATGTGATTGAGGGGAGACATGATAGCACTCTTCAAATACTTGAAAGGTTGTCACACAGAGGAGGGCCAGGATCTCTTCTCGATCCTCCCAGAGTGCAGGACATGGAATAACGGGCTCAAGTTAAAGGAAGCCAGATTCCAGCTGGACAAAAGGAAAAACTGCCTGACTGTTAGAGCAGTACGACAATGGAACCAGTTACCTAGGGAGGTTGTGGGCTCTCCCACACTAGAGGCATTCAAGAGGCAGCTGGACAACCACCTGTCAGGGATGCTTTAGGGTGGATTCCTGCATTGAGCAGGGGGTTGGACTCAATGGCCTTGTAGGCCCCTTCCAACTCTGCTATTCTATGATTCTATGAGTTATTTGGATAGAAGCGGCTGGTGGGAAAAGGTTAAATTAATCAAATGTACTATTTGTCCCAAGCAAAATCTGAACATGTATCTAAACTCTCAAATACCATCAAGTTTATTATCAGAAGGAAAAATATCCCCCCTCCAGGACATTCTGCATGGTACTTTGGCTGGCCACTCACACACACACAACCCTGGTTTGAAGGACGTGTCTAGTTCTGGATTTCCTCCCAAGACTCTGAAGTCTTGCAAACCTCATAAAGTTTCCTGAGAGACAACTGAATGACACCAACTGAATGCCCAGTCATTAGGCAGGTTTTTGTTAGCCAGATGCATTTACTGGAGGCTGAATTTATGGGTGGGTGATATATTTCTGATGCTGTCTCAACAGAGATAGTGGATGCTGTGTGCCTAACATTAAGTGCTGGGGGCAAGTGAAATAGCCAAAGGAAGGGAGCATGGATTGTTATGGAGAGTGAAAGGGGTGTAAAAAGTAGATGGCCACTGGGGAGACGGAATGGGGAATAAGGTAGGACGTTAAGGAGGTAGAGTTGGAGCATTTGAAGTATTCTAACTATGTGGTGATTGGAGCTTATTAAGAAACAAAACTTCCTCCATACGGATAGAGACTGGCTCTTTCCATCCAGGAGAAGCCAATGTTTCAGCTAAAAGCCATTGACCTCATCCTATGTAATGCTGCCATGGAGTGAATATATGAATGAGTCCAACCATAATCCAAATGGTTGGACTCATTCATATATTTTTATTCTTTTGATTTGCCCTGTTTTCAGAAATTGTTTGTATCAATTGTTCTTAGTGTTTAACTGCTTAGTTCAGATCAAGTAAAATTTGTACTTATCTGTATAACTCACACCTGTTCTATCTTTGTACTTATTTTGCTATGTCATGGCAGTGGTGAGGGCAGCAGTATGAGTGGTGGTAGCAGAAGAAGACTGTGTACATTGGGAACTAGCAGTTGCAGCATTCCTCAGCCTGACATCCTTCAGATGTATTGGACCACATGTCCAATACATCATAAGCCAGCATGCCCATTATCCATACTGGCTGAGGATGATTGTTGTTGTAGTCCAGCACATCTGGTGGGAGTCAAGTTGAGGAAGATTAACCGATTGGTTGAGCGCAGCTTACATTAAACAACTTGCTGTTGGAAGTTAGAAGCCACGTTAATGGAGAATTGTTCTATTCTCTCCACATGTGCCAGATGTGAATGAATGCAACTCTGGGATTGGCCGATGTGGTGATGAGGCAATCTGTGTCAATGGATATGGGACATATTTATGTCAGTGTAAAGAAGAGTACGAGGACCGTTCTCTGACAAAATTGGGTACCCTGTGTGTTCGTAGTCCACGGTCAGGTATGTGTTTGTCAAGTTACAATTCCACCTGTCCTTGGGATTTTAAAGCACTGTATAACAGTATGCTGTATGTGGTAAGTCACAAATGATGGATATTGGTGTGCTGCTCCACAATGAAGAATTAAGTGAGGTGAAGTAGCTGCAGGAACAGTTTTTAGTGGAGGGTCTACGTTGGATATAAGAGCCTCTGCAGCAAGAGGTAGTATGATGCAGGCATGCTTGTTCTTCACTTGCTCCAAGTAGACACTTGCCCAAAATAAAATACAAAAGCAAGACATGGAGGAAAGAGGAGGAGCCAAGTGTATTCTCTGGCACCTTCCTGCTCCCACTGAAGAGCAATTGATGGGCTCTGATGTTCACAGAAGGAACTGGGTAGACATTGGCTTTTACAGATCACCTGGCTCCCTGGATCTATGCAGAATGGTCTGCCTGCCATCTTGAATAGACCCTCTCCTGCTTCTGAACAGCTTTCGGCGGGATTGTCTTCACAGCGCCGAGTTGGTGCCGCTCTGCTGCCAAACCTCGAGGTTTCGATGGGGTGGGGGGGTGGCAAGTTATGCAGACAGAGGGAGGCAGCGTGGGCTTTCCAGCAGCCATTAGGCTCGCTGGGCCCTCCCCCTCCCACAGCTTCTAGCAACCAATGGCAGGTCGCCCTCCACCCAGGAACACTCCCTGGAGCAGCGCCCGAGCAAGGACAGATTGGGAAGAGCCACACTAACCTCACTCAGGCTGGATAAGTCAGGGTAAGTCCCAGACTTTTCTGCTCTGTGTCTTTGGCTCTTTGCCCTGGGGTGGATCTGAATTGGTGGCTGCATCGTATAACTAGCGCAGCGCGGATTCGGAGCCACCCCAGGGCAAAGACACCCCCCTAGTGCAGCCCCCTAGTGGTGCAGTAAACAAGGAGCTGGTGCGTGATTTCCAAGGCTCCCACTTTGTGTCCCATAGTAGTACCTGACACCACAATGGATATTTCAGACTGTTGGGTGATGGGTTTATCTCCAAATGGTTATCTCCCACTGTGTGGAGAGATGCCATGCATAAGAAGATGTTCAGTGACTTCCAAGAAAGAAGATTAGTGATGGCCTACTTAAGGCAATTCTGACTTCTAGATCATAGTTTAGAATGAATTACTACTGGTCGTTTCTTCTCCCCACCCATCCACTCACTCCAAAAAGGGATGGGAACAAGCAGCAGAGCTGTGAAGTTAAGCACCTGTGACTGTACTCAGAATGGACGTTGCTCTCCCTGTACTCTGTATACTACATCCCAATAGCAGTTTTGTATAAGGCACATTCAAAGCTGGGAGCAGTGATATGCTGATGTCTCTGGCAAGAGATTCCCAGTGGACTTAATTTGTGAAAATGATCCTGTGTAATTTAAAGGGTTACACATCTTGACTGAAGGGGACTAAAGTGACTGGGATGTGTCTTCCTCCTCCCTACCTTGAAACTTAGCCAGAAGTCTTCAATTATTGAATATCCATGCAAAGATGGATAGACATTTTTCTTCCTCTTTAGGGGATGACCACATAGGGATTTCAGCTTCGATATTAATTTTTATTTAAAGTATTTATATCTCGCCTTTTAGGACTATATCTTCACAAGGCAGCTTCCAACAGTAGATAACAATACAAATAGAAAATGACACTAAGTAAAATCAACAACATAAGATTAGCATAAAAGAGACCCAGAGAGAGAAAGAGTGAGAGATTTTTTAAAAACTCCATTGGAAAAGGCTAAGCAGAAAACATTTTAGAGCACCTTTAAAAGCAGTCAGAGAAGAGGAGCTTGGTAAATACCATAGACGTACGGCACAACTGAAGAGATACGCTCTAGGTGTGCCTATTGAAAATGGCAGGTTGTGTGAAACATGGAGGAAGGAGAGCAGTGACTGCACTAGGAGACATTGCTAAGGTGGGTTCCCTCCCCCCCCCCTTCCATTCTCCAGGCACTTTGCATGCAGGGTTTGGGTGTATTGAAGTGCCAAGTGTAACAGCAATGTCACGGCTATAGGAAAGGGCAAAGAGGTTCTCAAAGAAAACCTTCGCTTCAAAATGCATAGAATAAACATATACCAAATGCAAAACGTATCTTCAGAGGTACAAGACCTGCCCCTTTCATTTCTAGGGAACGGACTGTTTTTCCACCCTTGGGTTTCAACTACCTTGAGTCTCTCAGGTACCCTTGGATTTAGCAACCACAGATGCAAATGGGATGAACACCGCAATGAATTCAAGTGCAGTTCCTCTCTGTTGCTTTCTATGGGATATGAATCAGGTGCACATCTGAATGTGAAGCTGTTGTCTTGCCTGTAATGGGATACACATTTGCCTGTGCAGGTCCCACTTTAAAACTTGCCAGCTTGAACAAGAGTGTGCACATGCAGCCATAGGTCTTTCTGAAGAAAAATAAACCTTTTAGAGTCTGCCAGACAGTAAGTTTGAACTAATTGTCCATGCCAGCAGAACTTATGCTATCTGCTTTAGAAATTCAACTGCCAGTTTACCGTGGCAGCTTCCTAAGCTGTCAGAGCAAGATTAGGCCTTTACAGTTGTGCGGTGGTTCCTGGAAGTCTTTGATGTAGTTATGCTTCTGTTCATATCACCTGAGCGTATAAAGGTGAAGATGGACATGCTATTTAAGAAGTAGGCTCACTAGGTTCTGCGCACTCATCGTGGGAGCTCAGCTTTACAATTTGCATGACAGACATCTATGCAGGCCGGCCAGCCAACAAGTCCAACACCAATTCGGCCCTCAGTCTTGGCTTTCCCTTCGTGCTTCAGGTGGGCTGTCCTCCTTTTGTTTAAAGTGGCACATTTACTCTTCACATTCTTTTTTTTCTTCTTAAAGCAAAGCATTTTAACAACAGATGGAAAGCTGCTCTGGCTGGCAGTGTCCGGAAGCAGTGAGCAGCCCATGGAGGCCAGCTGACCAGTGACCTTTGCAGTTTTTAAATGAAAATGTTCAAACTGTGAATCATGCCGCAAAATCAGAGGTGGTTTTTCAGAATTGACCCAGGAAGAGGAAAAGTTAACACTTGTATTGAATGTGACGAGGATGCTTCCAGACTGGCCAAATTGCACTAACTTTCAAACGTTCCACCTGCCTTCAACCTGAGATGGTTAACTTATTTATTTATTTATTTAAAATATTTATATCCCGCCCTATATCACTAAGATCTCAGGGCGGCGTACAGATAAAAACATACAGTATAAAACAATAAATAAATATTTAGAGCTCCTTGAGACGGGGAAATCGCATTTCCCTACCGTCTTGTACCATTGCTCTGCAACAGTTCCACATTGGGAACAAGCTTCAAGTACATGGGGAAGAGTGCAGAGACCATGTGACCCCAATAGAACAATGGGAACAGCACCCCTTATAGCAGAACGTCCCTGTACACGGCAGGAAATCCCGACTTACTTTTTAAAAGCCAGGTTTCTAGGGCTTATTTTAAAATGGTAAAACTGGCAAATGGAGCAGGAGACGTGCGGCAGGATCGCCGTATTGTCAAAATGTTCCACAAAGAACCATGAGTGGCCAGTCTCGAGTGCGCAATAAAACGCTAATCTGATGACGCTCCTAAACAGCTATGTACTGAGTGCAGAGGACATGGCTATGTGAGTGTTTTCCTTCTAGAATCTCTGGCTTGTTCTGTAATCTGTTAGCCAAACCACTTTGAATGTGGAAGACTATTTTGAAGGTGGAAAGGATTCAAGGTGGAATGGCTTCAACAAAACAGTCTTATTTGTCTGCAGGCATTGGCTCCTTGTACAGCTACACGGAGATTCTTGTAGGCACCACTGTGTTTTTCATCTCTGTCCTCGTAGTAGTGATCAGTGTGCTGTGTACAATAGTCAAGAAGAGACGCACTAAGAAGGACGTGCACTTTCAAGAGGCGGATTTGCCCCAGACGCCAGCAGCATCACGGTTGCAGCCCACGGCCTTTGAGCAGAACAACATCCGTCCTCTCCTTACTCTAGACCCTGCCCAGTTAAAACTCAGAGCCAAACTACCAGAATGGCCTTTGCAATTGAAAAGTAGCCCCAGTGGAACATACACAGTGTCTATCGAACAGTCTGAATGCTTGTAAAAAAGAAAAGAAAAAGAAAAGAAAAGGCAGTGTAGGTTGCAATTCCCCCCTTTCCCCCTTATTTAATATTATTCTCTTTTCATTTATTGTGGATGAGCAGATGCAACTTTTTGTTTCTTGGCAAATTGTGCAGAAATATTTTATTACCTTTTTTCCCCTTTGTCTACTTTGCCCCTTTATCTTAATGAAAACCAAACTCTTGTAATATATTTTTCTCACTGTATTGTCTGTCTGACTTTATATATAAAGCAGGAATGAATTTAGCTACTGTTCCTGGTTGTTAATAAATCTGGCATCTTGCTCTTCGTATAACTGAGCAGCTTGGTTGATATTCAAGATGGATGCATGGGGAATGGGAAGGGTTAACTAGAAGTTACAAGGGATATTTGCCTGCCACCAAGATCACCAGGCCTGAGTCTCCTCTCCAGTAATGTAATGCCATCTGTCTTTTACTTAAAATCATAATCAGTATCCACTTTGTTTCCTTGGCTATCACTTGCAAGGGTTGGGAAATCTCTTTCACATGTTACTTTTACAAGGGATAGCCAAGCAGATGTATTGCTGTTGTCCTTGCTGGGGTCCAAGTGCCCCTTGCAACATCTGGCGTGGTCCTCAAGCAAGCCAGTCACACCATAATCCATAAGCTTCTTGATGTCAGCTAGTAGTTTAGGAACTGAAAATCCCAGCTTGCCTTTTTCTTTTTTAAGAGCAAGTTTCTAGTTCTTTAGGGTCGACAGTTAATGAGTACATTTTACTCTGCGTCTCTGGCTTCCAGTACCCAAGATGAATGGTGCCTTTACCTTCCAGCAGGCCATTCTCCCTCCCCCCACCACCCATGGACCAGCATCTCCTCCATGTTTTTACATTCCTGGTAGAAGTCAGGTGGAGGTGGGGTAGGTTTGAGGGGCTGCCTCGCCCACTAGCTTCTCCCCAAAAGGACTTGGTAAGTCTAGGCACGGCTCTCCTACCTTCTGCTACTTGAAATGTGGGGGGCATGGTGAAGTGGGGAGAAAGCTGTGCCTGTGACGAAGGTTCCTTCTTTCCTCCTCCATGGCTGTTGCCTGGATTCTCCTTCCTCCTTGCTGCGTTGCTATGTGCACTGGGGGCAGGAAGCGGGTTACCGTCATCCTAGTTCCTTAGTTTCTCATCACAGCCAGCAGCCATGCGCTAATAGGCTGAGGGCTCCCAAGTCCATGGCTTGATTTCAAGGGAAACTTAATTTCTACCACTGCTACAATAAACACCTCCTGAAAGACACCAGAATACGGTGGCAATTCAGAACTACTCCTCTCTGTGGTGTGGCCTCACCTTTGACTTTCCATTGTTCCATAGTGGTGCTTCCTGTTGTTGTTTTGCTCCTCCTATTATACCTATCAGGTTTTGCATATCTGCATTTCATTTTAAGCCCATGCTTCACTCCCTCTTCTACCCCTCTTCACACTCCTTTTGTTGAGGGACTGGGGTATTGCAAGCCGTTGAAAGGAGCAAAGTGGTGTAGGAAATGGCCTTAGGTGTCCAATAGGACTCCTTGCATACTGGAGACATAGGAGGAGTATAAAACATGGCAGTACATACAAATTCTATTTCTGTATTTCGTTCTGTATTTCTTGGCTTTTTGCTGTGACCATGAGGACTAGAAATTTGTTCTTAAAAAAATAAAGAAGGCCTTGCTGAATAAAATCCCAGAGGCACACTGAAAAGATATTTGCATTTCAGAGTATGTCTCTTTAATAGTGTTACCATGGTCCAGAGTATGGTGTGAGAGCACATAATGTTAGATTGTTAATGCTCAGAAAATCTTGTTTAGTGAATTTATAACCTGGTTTTCTGTTTGTTACAAAGTCCCAATGTGGGCGGCACCCATAAGAGCAGCACACTGTAAAGACAAGCTTTGCCTAAAGGAAACGCATGTTATGTATGTGTATTAAATAAATAATATCAACAACAAATACAGATCTTGCTGGTACTTAATAACTCCTTCTGCCCCTTGTATGCAGTCCTATTCCCACTTAGCTTGAAGTGTCATTGAACTCAAGGGGCCTTATTTCTGAGTAGATATTAGCCTTAAATAGATTCTAAAAGAGTATCTAACTTTGAAGACCAAGCTGTGTCCACAAGGCGACACTGTTTCCCACAGAATGTTTAGCTAACAATCATTTTACAGCGGATGGTGCCAGCACTCTTTGAACTATGTTAGGCATCCAAAACAGCCCTTAGGCTAAGTGGAGAACAGGGCTGTGAGTTAGGACTTGATCCTAGTCTAGCTTACGATATTTGTCTGTCTTGATATTTATCCTGTTTTTCAACACCAGTCCAAGCTTTCACAAAGTGTCTCCACACAACATAGAAAAACAATAGATTTAAAGTGATATAATTGTTAAAAGCAATAAAAGCCAACAAATTAAGATAAACCCATATGACAAATGCATAATCAAGCTAAAAGCAACGAAAAGGAATCCTGAGGACCAAAGCAAAACACAAATAGCAACAGAATCAAAGCTTTGCTGGGGGGGGGGGCTTCAACTGCTGTTGGAATGTCAGTTAAGAGGTTGTGAATCTAAACTCTTGGGCCAGTGAGTTCTATATTAGTTAGTTATTTTATGTATTATTGCATTTATATCGCACCTTCTTTTCCTCCAAGGAACCCAAGGCGGCATACATAATCCTTCTCTCCACTTTATCCTCACAACAACAACCCTGTGAGGTAGGTTGGGCTGAGAGTCTATGACTGGCCCAAAGTCACCCAGTGGGTTTCCATGGCTGATTGGGGACTAGAACCTGGATCGCCCGACTCCCAGTCCAACAACTTAGCCACTACACCACACTGGCTAGCTTGGTCTACGGTTAGAAATACATAGTGACAATAACTGGTGAACCAAATTGTTGCACAATTTCCTTTCTCACTGAGCGTTGGTGAGTAAGGAAGCAGAGGTGTGGGTCCATGAGAAGTTTTTCCCTTCTCCGTTCAAATGAACATGAAAGTTCTTGTACTCACATCCTCCATACCTCAGGGTTGAGTCACATGCATGTTCATCACTCGATTTCCTGCATTTGATTTATGATTCACTGTTACGACAGACAGCTGAATTAGTGAGCTGCCTCCATTAACAAAAGTATATGAAAGAGTTGCCCATGGGGTTTGAGCTGCGCTGGTCATACATTCCCATGATCCCTGGAGCCCTTTACAGGCATTTAGAATCTCGCGAGGGAAGAGCTGGTTTGCGTTAGCTATCTCTGCTGCATCGCCATCGCTGACCCCAGCACCCTCTACACATTGGAGGAGAAATGTCTGTAGTATGGAGCCTGCTGCATTTGTGGTAGCGCCTGTACTCATGTTGGCCAGCCCCACCATTCAGCAGAGTGAGGCAAATGGCTCAGGCAGCAGATTTTGAGTGTCATGTCATCAAAGGGCAGCAAATGGTTGGTTAATTTGTTGTATTTTTACAGTCAGGGATGGGGAGATATGCTTTTGGGGGGTTTCTTCTTCATATGCCAAAATAACTCGGCTAGCTTTAGGTATTATACACCATGATACAATGCGGCTTTGTCTTCGGCATCAAAATGCCTTAGGCCAGCCATGGCTCCAATTTAGAATTCAGAACCTGGCATGATCAGGATTTTGTATCATGCTGGAAGCCTCCACGAGTACCACAGCCTCCCTGCTGCATACATTTGTCCTCCAATGCACAGAGGGGCCACGTGTGAGAATACCACAAAATGGGCAGAGCTGCCTAGCGCACCCCTGCGTTCCCCACACACAATTCTAATTGCATTGGGCTTTGATGTTGCAGTCATGAAATATAGAACCTGCATGAGTCTATTTTATATATTAATCACTGACATTCAAAGAAATTTCTACATAATGTACAAAAACACAGTAGAAGATCAGAATTAATTACCATATACTATTTCTCTATACATGAGATATTACCTTCCTGAGAATACTTGTTTTTAAAGAAGTATGTTTTCTGTAAGTGCCGAAACCCAGAAGGGTTGGCGCCTGTCCAGTGTGTAGCGGCTGGGAGTTCCAGAGTGTGGCCGTTACTGAAATCTTGGCCACCACCAGAAAGGTAGCAACCAACCAGGCAAGTAGTTCAGAAAAAGTCCTGGACAGCTGTTAGTTCTCATTTTGAGGATTGTGTTATTTCACTAATATCAGTGATAGCCATTGAGCTGCATTTATGCTGACTAGAATGCAAAACTTCTTCATTACTATGAAATACTTTTCCTGTGATAGTTGAGTCACTCATTTCCGTTGGCATAAGAGCAGCCTGTTAGCTGTCCATAAATGACTTCTCAGTCCTTTTTGTGGTAGGCTGAGAAACCTATGGCCATTTTGATTCAGGTTACAGAGAGGATGTATTAAATATTTAAGGACAAAACGCAATTGTAGTTTGATTTCAGTCATTATTTTATGAAAACTTGTATCAGTTGTCTAAGCTGTCCCCGGCAGGACCTTACAGATCTTGGCTACACCAATGTATTCCCACTTAGGTTTCCAGTGCTGTATTTTAGGCTTTCAGCACTTGACAGGGGCCCCATCCACCCAGAAGTCCTTGCCACTCCTGGCCAATGAATAGTGCTGAATGTGGGTGGGAAGACCTCGGTTCAAATCACTGTTTTGACAATAGGTTTACTGGTTGGTTTTAGCCAAGTTACTCATCCTAATAGACTATATGTATGTTGTGAAGATAAAAAGGATAGCCCTATATACATCACTGCAAACACTCCACTGTCCCTGTACACCTATTTTTTTTAAAAAAAATTGTAAACTGCACCTTCATCCTGAAGAAGACCAAGATGGTGTACATAAAGATCAAACATTGAATATAACATAAACTAAGCTTGATAAAAAAATAATTATTTTAAAACCTGGATTTTTTAAATTTAAATTGGATTTTGAAATTTTTCTTAAAACAATTAGTAAAAAAAAAAAAAGAGCCTAGGTCAAAGATAGCATCATGAAAACTAGTTATACAGCTCCTAATTACATTCTCTTTATATGTTAACAGCAGTTTATGGAGATGGGAGATAATTGATCCATCTTATTATTCTGCACTGCAGGCGGCACAGGGCATCCGGCTCTCTTTCCCTCTCAGGGAGGGGAATAGAAACAGCAACCCAAAGTGAATAAAACACATTTATGCAGTTCTGACTCCTGAGGAAACCTTTTCTGCATGTATCCCCCACTGTAGAAAGAAAGTGCCTAGCATGGAGGCAGCTGGCCATTAAAGAGACTCCGTTTGTGAGTATTTTGTTTCTGTATCAGCCATGGTTGAAATTGCCTACTTTTTTTTAAAAAAAGAACTTTACCCACTCAAAAATCCATGTGCGTGGTTTTTTTAATGTTGTTTTTTTGTTGAAGAAGAAAACTAACCAGAAGAATAAACTATCTTATTAGTACAATTTAAAAGTTGGTTTGGTGGTGGTGATTCTGGCACATCAAGACAAAAATATCATGATTAATTGAACAGTTGGAGCTGGTTCAACTTTAGAATGACTTCACAAGTTCATTCTGCTTTTAGTGCTAAAATGACCAAATTATCATCCCATTTTTTTTTGATGAAAATTAATCTGAAAAGAATTTGGAATAATTGCTTAGAGTGTAGCTATCATCTAAAGAAACCTACATCTCTGAATATGCAGTAAGGTTAAATTAAGCAATGATGTACTTCTACTAAAAATGCTGATTAACTAGAAACTTCCTCACTTCTGATTTAAACTTTGAATTAAATCATTAAAATGGAGTCCTTCAGAGAAGCAGGGTTGATTTGATTTAAATTAAATTGATATAAATAATAATTTAAATCATGATTTAAATTATTATTTAAATCAATTTGATTTACATCAAATCAACTCTGATATAAAATCATAAAATCTAAATCTCAGTACAGCAAAATTGAGGTCCATAAAATGAATTCAACCAGCGTGTGGAGGGGGATTTTAAAATGCCCGGGCAAATAGAAAGGTTTTAACCTGAAGCTGAAAGGAATACAATGTTGATTTCAGGTTTACCTCCTGTGGGACAGAATTCTGAGTTGCAATTCTCTTCCTGCACTACTGTTCTTGAATCTCAGAGCAATTCTAACATTATCTCAGTGTTACAGATATAGATCCTATGGAAATTAATTAATGATTGTTTCTATTTATTTATTTATTTATTACATTTCTATACCGCCCAATAGCCGAAGCTCTCTGTCGTTCTATTACTTGAACTATGAGAGAAGAGGGGTATAAATGTGCTTTTGCCTAGGTAAGGGGTGATTCCTAAGAGCCTTTGTGAAGGGAATTGCCACTGTGGTACAAATAATAGTAAGAATGTAACTTGAGCCTCACACATGTGTTGCTTCACCCACACATCATGCTTCATTCCAACAGAGAATGGCAATCGGATAAAAGGTTTTGTGTGTAAGTCCCAGTGCTAAGTAACTGACTGCACTGAGGCCAAGAGCAAATTACAATGCTAATGACAACGCTGAGTCCTTCTTTTTTGCGGTTTTTAATAATTTCTTACAACTGTGTGGTTTTTTTCCTCCCTTCTTTTACTTACAAAGGTCTTCCTTTGTTTGGTTTCTGGGTTTGCTGAGCTCCTCAAAAAGCTTCAGACTTTCTGTGGCCCAAGACTTTCACCTCAGGTTTTCATGTGACAAGCACTGCATGCCAGATTTACCACTGACTAGCTGGTTCCTAAAGAGGCTATTGTTGAGGCCAGAAAGGCCCGTCTGTGCCTGGGAGACTCTGAGAACTACAGGAATTGTTGCTCAGCACATCGCAAATCTCGCCCCTGCTCGCAACTGCGCCAGTATTCCCCAAGCGAGCAGGCCTAGCCTTAAGAGAGCATCACAAACCATATTAATATAGTCACAGACCTTAGGCTCCACTCGTTTATGCACTATTCTTTTTCCCAGCATAGGAGTTACGTGGGCAGGAGCCCCACTACTGCTTTATTACAGTATTGAAGTGCATTGACAACTGTTGGGGCCCATGACACATTCCATATACTGTTTTCAAACCCTTTCAAAGTGTTATATCCAGGTTGGTATAGATTTGGCCGTGGTTTGGGTCTCAGTTTATTGCATTGTTTGCCCTTTTAAAAAGCATGCCTGAACTGGCCACTTTAACTTTGAACTCCTGTGGCCGCTTTTTCTTCAGAGTGGATTGTGGGCTACCTCAGGGCTCCCCACCAGTTTCTTGCCAGCCTCCTGACCCAACCACCCCACTTCTGTTTTCTCCCAAAGGTTAGTCTCCTGCAAAAGAGCAGCAGGGGAGGGGATTTTCTGCAGGCCCTGATCTGGATCAGGAGCATGCTGAATGCAACCCTGGCTAAGTTCCATTTGCAAAGGGGATCGATGGGAAATCTTTAGAAGGGTGGACACTTACACACTGCCATAACAGAGGAAATGCATTCCCCAAAAAGAGCATGCCAGCTTCCATAACATTTATGTATGCTAATTTATATGTTTAGATGCAAGTTAGAAATGATAACTATAATTTACATAAAATACTATAATTTACATAAAAATACCATACCTCTCACTATAGTGGTGAAGACTGAGCTGTGGTGCCTGCTCTGTCCTGGTCCTAAGTGTTGATGGGCAACGTCAAGGGTCCTGTTGCTCTACCTTCCATATCTTTAAACCCAACATGGACTGGATGGGCCTTCAAACAGAGGAGTGTTTTATGTAAAATGGGACATCCAGCTACACTCTCTTTAGACTGGTCTGGGCCCATTGACTGAGGACCAGTCATCTTTTCTTTGGATGTAGAGACTCCGGAAGTATGTAAAGGAGAGTGGGGAGCATCAATTTGGCCAGGGTCCGAAGAATGTGTGCTTACTCAGGTATATTTTTACATCTGCTCAAGGGAAAATAACAGCTATCCCATTCATTAGTGTTGAAATAAGTCCATCCACATCATATATACACACACAAATAAAGTAATCCAAAAGCTAGTAATTGATGGAAGTAAAAATTATAGCACATCAATAAGCCTTGAATACAGCAGCAATATTTTCTACCTGATCATCTCGGAGCTCAGGGGTCACTACCCCCTGATGAATCTTAGAGAAGTTCTAATACCTTTGCTGCCTTCCTGCCCCACCACCACCATCATCATTCCAGGGTCCATGTTTGGATACCATCAGAATCAAGGTCAACATGAACAGTTTGGTTTCTCAACATAATCTCTAAGCTTGGGATTTCACTCACAAATGATCACAACCAAACTTTTGCATCGCCCCGTATGAGAGTTAACAAAAACCATGGATGCCTATGGGGATACCCTGTCTTCAAATTTAAATGATAGTGGTAAGTTTGCCCCACAGAATGCTCCAAGTATTCTGTCTGTATTGTTATTTGCAGTTGTTGATATCTTGATATTGTCTTTGCAAAGCAAAATAGTTTGTGCGTGATATGCAATGTTCCGAGTATTCTTAGGTGTTAAAAAAAAATCTACTGGTTTATTTCTAACCTCTTTGTTGCTGTATAGTGGTTAATAAACAGATCACAGATCCATAAAAAGAATTGTTTTTAATGCAGAGGCGCAGCTGGAATCTCTTGCTGTCCTGTGTTATGTGGAATTATCCTCCGTTAATGGTTTGTCCCCATATCCCTGTTATTTATTCCTGCAAATATAGTTCAGCAATATAGCAGAGCACTACTGAGATAATAAACTGAAATAAAAAGTAATGCTTCCTTACTACTTTGAAATGTGATTCTTTCCTGTCTGCTATCAATGCGTGAGTTTTGTGATGAGTACAATTCCACAAATAATTGAATAGCAATCAGATTTTGAAAGCCTGTCCACAGCTACAGATGGGTCTTTCACTGGAGCAATAAGACAGGCTTCCTTCTGACATCTGCCACGGCCATGATTCTGTTCTACCAGCCGTGGCTCAATAACTTTACACATGCAACATGGCAGCCAGTCTCATTACAGTAGGACTGAGAGCCTGTAATCCAGAAATGGAGCTTTTTTTGGCCGTAGGTCTAAAATCCAATCTGGGGAGGGTCTTGGGGCTCACATTCCAGCAGTTGCTGGGCTAAGAACAGATGTAATTCTTATGCATTTGGGCACTTTCCCACCTAGCATACAAAGCATAGCAGCTCAGTTCTAAGCCGGTCTACTTGGAAGCCAAGCCCTAGTGTGACAACCTTCATAGCTGCCCAGCACAACTCAATTCTGTGGAGGGTATTTAAAGTTTAAGACCTTGTTCTCTCTGATCACTGGTTAGAGATAACAGCAGAGGAAGCTTGCAGGCCAGATGGGAATCCATCTGCCTACAGCCAATGGGTTACATGCTGCCCATCCCTGCTATAAGCAGTTTTCCCAGGCTGGAAACAGACTTGAAGGTTTGAAAGAGGGCTCACAGCTCATGGTATGAACACTCATCTCACTGTTGTCTCTGTTACTGTGTTGTTTCATACCCACCACCACCATCATTTGTTTGACCAGAGGCAATAGTGGGACAAAAGCAATGCATGTGTACACCATGGAAAAGGATTCCTCCCACAAACCTCTTTTAGTTCTCTTCCTGGCTTTCCTTTGGCCCAGAATTTCTCTCGAGGCACCTGAATGTGACAAGAAATATGTTGGCTAAAGATTATGATCCACATAGTAACGTTTATTATGAACATTTAAAAGCATGCAAAATCTTCAGTGGGCTGCGCAGACACACATTTGCCTTCCATACTCTTTATCTTTCCAAGTGGTGTTTGCTTTTTAAACGTTTTGGGAGATCGGGGTGGCCTTTGAAAAGTGAGTGGTATCAAAAGAGATGTGGCGTTTTCTGTCAATTTCCAAATTTTCCTTGGTGCTCAGTTAGGCTTTTTTTTTTTAGCTCCCTCAACAGCTTCTCTAGTTCTGTGGGAGAAGCCTGGCTTTCTAAGCCTTTGGCATCACATCTGCATGCTAACAATGAAAGGTTAATGAACAATAATTCCTTTGCCCAGTATAAACAGGAGAGAGGACTGCCAAAGGCACCTGCCAAGAGCTAATAAAATAAAATCAAAAAATCCTCCCCCCCCCCCCCAGTTTCCTTCCTAACGAGTGTGCCGGAGCGTGGAGGTCGAGCGTCGTGTGACGCTGCTGTTTTCTCAGGCCGGCACTTGCAACGGCGTCGAAGGAATGTGCTTCAGGCTGCTCTCAGCTGTGTCTCCAGCGGCTTTCCAAGGGATGGACCTTGCAGGACTGGGAACAAAGGACGCCACCGCATGGCACTGGCAGATTTATTTTTGAACTAGTGAGTGCCCTTAATTGCCATGCTGTGGAATGCTAGTGTACAGGGGTGGGGGGGAAGCATATTGAGAGCTTGCCTAGGTCTGCAGCTCACACAAGAGCTGCCACTCTGAGGCCATTTGAAATAGCTCCATGTGGCAAGTGGTTCTTGTGCAGCGAGTCACCCTGGGAATCAAGCGCTTTTCTACATGTCACCATAGCACCCCCTCCAAAGAGGGGCTTGGAGTGTTATGTGAAGAAAATAATTGTTCCTATTGGGGAACTACTGTACGTGACTAGCGTACCATGTATAGCTTCAGGTGTATTTACATGATGTACTTATATTTGCTTGGCGAGGGCACTGAGAGCCCCCGACCCAAAAAACAACCCCTTTGGGAGAAGAAATGGGAATGTCTATTAAAACAATTTTGCTATTAGGAAATAAAAACCAAAGGCACAGTTACAAGATGGGGGATACTTGGCTCAGCAATACTACAAATGAGAAGGATCTTGGAATTGTTGTAGATCACAAGCTAAATATGAGCCAACAGTGCGATATGGCTGCAAGAAAGGCAAATGCTATTTTGGGCTTCATTAATAGAAGTATAGATTCCAAATTGTGTGAGGTACTGGTTCCTCTCTATTCAGCCCTGGTTAGGCCTCATCTAGAGTATTGCGTCCAGTTCTGGGCTCCACAATTCAAGAAGGATGCAGACAAGCTGGAGCGTGTTCTGAGGAGGGCAACCAGGATGATCAGGGGTCTGGAAACAAAGCCCTATGAAGAGAGACTGAAAGAACTGGGCATGTTTAGCCTGGAGAAGAGAAGATTGAGGCAATCAATCATGATAGCACTCTTCAAATACTTAAAAGGTTGTCACACAGAGGAGGGCCAGGATCTCTTCTCGATCCTCCCAGAGTGCAGGACAAGGAATAACGGGCTCAAGTTAAAGGAAGCCAGATTCCAGCTGGACATCAGGAAAAACTTCCTGACTGTTAGAACAGTACGACAATGGAATCAGTTACCTAGGGAAGTTGTGGAATCTCCCACACTAGAGGCATTCAAAAGGCAGCTGGACAAATATCTGTCAGGGATGCTGTAGGGTGGATTCCTGCACTGAGCAGGGGGTTGACTGGATGGCCTTGATGGCCCCTTCCAACTCTACTATTCTATGATTCTATGTGACATCACCTATGTTTTAACTACAGTTTATTGGGAGTCACAGTGAAGAGATGGAGATCATCAATATTCACTTATTTAAGGTAACATGCGGTTTGGTTCCTAGAAAGACTTCAGTTCTAAAAAGACCTGGCATGATAAGTTGAAGCATGAAAATGTTGTCTCTCAGCTGGACAACCATCTGTCAGGGATGCTTTAGGGTGGATTCCTGCATTGAGCAGGGGGTTGGACTCGATGGCCTTGTAGGCCCCTTCCAACTCTGCTATTCTATGATTTTATGTATAGCTTCAGGTGTATTTACCTGACATACTTATATTTGCTTGGGGAGGGCACTGAGAGCCCCCGACCCCAAAAACAACCCCTTTGGGAGAAGGAATAGGAATGTCTATTAAAACAGTTTTGCTATTGTAGTGTAGGTATGTGATATAGCATGGGGAGACCTCCCTGTGATAGGTATTTTGTGTATCTCACCCCTTGAACATTGATCCAAAATACAACTCCCTAGGATGAAAAGTCTGATTGTACTTATTTGCAAGTAAGCTTGGTTATTATAGCTTAACATATCATGGCCCTTTCATTAATGCTGGAGGGTGGGAGGGCAGCCCACAGACATTTCTCCTAAGCTCCCCAGCTATTTCCTGCACCCCCAAAACTAGCCTCCTGCCCTCAGATGTCATTGAAGCTGCTGCCAGTGTTGGAGTAAGGTTGAACTGTCAGTCCAATCAGCTTCTGTACATGAAATAGAGAGGGCGACATTTTGTCCTTTGCCTCAAGTAGCAGAACGCCTTGGGCCAGAAGGGAGAGTATTATGGAGAGGATGGCAATCCCAGTTTTGGAAAGTTCCAGCGGGTCAGGGCATTTTGTTGCCAGGGCCTCAAATGTAAACTTTCCTCAAGAGTCAGGAATTTTCTCTTGAAGTAGGAAAACGCTGAGAGAGGAACCAAGGCAATGAATGACATGTGAGGAACAGGGAAGTTCCTCTGAGGCGGAGCATTGTCAGCAGTGAGGATGTCTCTACACTTTATGTGATAAACATGATTGTGGCAAGTAAAGTGGTTTCATGCAATGTAAATGGCATGCATGCACACATTGGGGTGCTCTGCCCAATCATGGCTCCCAGCCAAAAAACTGTGGGTGTTTTAAAAATGTACGTCATGCTTGTTTTTTCACCAGCACAATGGCAGGGACCGTGGAATGTCACTGCAAGCATGCGCTAATCTTCATGATAGAACTTTTACCATAATGCCATGCACATAATGTATGAATGCTGTTGAGGTCGCCACAGGGTTTCTCTGCCAATAATTGTGCTTATCTGTATCACAAAGGCAATATGCAATGTGCACATTTGAAGCTCAAAGTTCTGGGCTGGGCTGGAATCGATGTAGTACTTAACAGATGGGTTGTTGCAGCTGGAGAAACAGAATGAAACTCTGACAAGAGAGGAATGCTGGCAAGAAACAAGGTTTTAATCCCTGGCCTTGTCACATGACCAGATTTAAGCTTAATACCATTGCCGTATGACAGGCTGCATAAGTCACTGTTGAGCTGCTGTATAACGAAACATCTGTTTCTATTTGTATATATGCATCAGAATCTGTTCATATTATCTGTGGGTATTATGTTTCTTTTGAACAAAATTTGATTCTTCCCTTACTTGTTTTTTCTTTTTTTGCCTTAGTCTACTATGAGTATCCTGTTCTTTCGTGGCTTTTGCTGTTTCACTAATGCACATTGAATAGATGTCCTCATCACTAATGTTCAGAAATTCTGAATTAGATTTCACAGTTTAATGATACTGTCTACAAAGGGCATGATGTACATTCTCAATCTGATGTGCCCCAATGGCTGTAGCTCTCCCATTTACCCTGATATCCCTGTGAGCCTATGTAAATCTTATTATGCCCTCTCAATTTCATCTTCAAAATGGCACCCAGCAGAACTATTCCAAGTGGTGAAGAGGCTTGGACTCAGAGAAACCAGAATTGGAGCCCTCGGTCACTGCTGTAATAAATTTGCTAGGCACTTCGAGGAGAAAATTGCTCGTATTCCCTCAGGACTTGATGTCACAGGGCTCATCTACATCAAGCAGGATATTCCACTATGAAAGCGGTATATAAAAGGCAGGAGCAACACAAAGCAGCATATAGCAGTATGAAAGCGGTATATGGTATGTCTCAATGTGCCCCAACAGTTTTCAGTGCACTTCAATACCGCTATAAAGCAGTCGTGTGGCTCCTGCCTTTTATATACCACTTTCATAGTGGAATATCCTGCATGGTGTAGATGAGCCCACAGTTATCGCAGAGCCTGAGGAGGTGTCCAGTGCCCTGTCTGGTCATTTTTTCTGGGATCAGTTCCAGTTGTTGCAGCCTAATGATGGGGACAAGACACTGGAATCAGTCCGTCCCACCACATATAAGCTTGACCTTTGCCTATCTTGGCTAATTCAATCCAGCAGAGGTGGATTGATTGGGTGGGTCCAGGGGGTGATAAATGCCTCACTCCGTCAGGCTCACTCTGTCAGGGAGTGGTGCCTGCTGCCTTGAAAGAGTCTGTAGTGCACCCTCTCCTGAAGAGGACCTCCCTGGACCCAGAGGTATGTGAGAACTACTGCACCTTCGCTAATATCCCCTTTTTGGGCAAGGTGCTTAAGCGTGTGGTGGCTGGGCAGCTTCAGATGTTCTTAGAAGAAACTGATTATCTGGACCGGTTTTAGGCCAGGGCACGGCACTGAAACAGCCTGACTGATGACCTACACTGGGTGAAAGACAGGGGAAGACAGTTGATCTTCCTGGATCTCTCAGCGGCTTTTGAAACCATTGATCATGGTATCTTACTGGATCAGCTCTGCGAGATGGGAGTAGGAGGCACTGTGTTACAGTGATCCCACTTGCAGAGCCATTTCCAGAGAGTGGTGTTGGGGATTCCTGTTCTATTAAGTTGTGGGGTGCCACAGGGCTCTATTCTAGCCCCCATGCTGTTCAACATCTATATGAAGCTGCTGGGTGAGGTCATTAGGGGGTTGGGTGTCATCAGTATGCTGATGATACTCAGCGCTACTTCTCCTTGTCATCAGAATCAGCTGGTGCGGTGAAGATGCTGGACCAGTGCCTGGAGGCTGTAATGGGATGGATGAAGGCCAATAAACTGAAGCTGAATACTGATAAGACGGAAGCTCTATGGATTGGTGGTTCTTGAGTCCAGGAATTGGGTCAACGACCTATTCTGGATGGGGTTGCACTCCCTCTGAAAGAGTAGGTGCGTAGCTTAGGAGTACTCCTAGATCCATCCTTGCCACTGGCGGCCCAGTTGGGCTCTGTGGTCCGGATAGGGTGACCATATGAAAAGGAGGACAGGGCTCCTGTATCTTTAACAATTGTATTGAAAAGGAAATTTCAGCAGGTGTCTGTATATATGGGGAACCTGGTGAAATTTCCTCTTCATCACACCAGTATAGTGACTCTAGTATAGCTCCTGCACCTTTAACTGTTGTGATGAAAAGGGAATTTCCTTTTCTATGCAACTGTTAAAGATACAGGAGCCCTGTCCTCCTTTTCATATGGTCACCCTAGGCCCGGAGTACTTGGGGCCAGAAGGGGGGGTCACCCAAAATCAAGCAGAGGCACCTTCCATGGGCATAGGACTTTCATCAACTGAAGACAGTTCCTGGATCCATCCTATTGTCTGGGTTATTCTGGCTGTATTCTATATACAAGCCACAATCCAAGAAAAGAAGTAAGCTCCTTTACAATGTCTATTCAAAAGTAAGCCCCATTGAGCTCAATGGGCCTCAAACCCAGAAAGTATGCTTGGATGGATGGCTACGTCAAGTAGGCTGCATTGAAGCTTTTGTGAACACTATGTTCATTTTGAAACTTTCTTCTGCAAGAAAAAATTAATCTTATTTTTTGGAGAAATGTGGGTGATTAAAAAATCCTGGCCTCATTCCAGAGGAAGTTAATTGTGTGTTGAAATCAATGGCATAAGTTCGTCACAACTTTCATTGATATTATTCCGGCAGGCACAACGAACGGGCATATTTCTGGAATGTATCATTCACACTGAAAGCCACAGGATGTTCAGCATTGTTTGTAAGACCTTAAAAATGAGGGTTAGATGAATTTAGAATTTTGTAGGATCTGTTCCAGAACTGCAGTGCCAAAGAAAAAGGGAGGTTAGAACCTCTAGCTGTGAAAGCGCTGCCTCCACCTAGGGCTGACCTCACTGAAGAATTTCACTAGAAGAAAAGGTTGCACTGAGGGAGCAGCAGCAGCAGTTCTTCAAGCCTCATGCGCTACAGCAGCCAAAGGAAGTGCCATCTATATATAGTCATATGTATAATCTGGTCGTGCCTGGGTAGGTTGTGCAATTTAAGCATAACTGTGGGCTGAATCTCACATTCCTTTTCTTTTTGAGCATCTGTTTCGGAAAAGTTTCCATAAAAGAAATTGGCTTCCAAAATCTATATTGGGGGCTGTAGCAAATATATTACCCCAGCCAAACTCATGTTGTGGTATGCTTACTTTTTAATGCAGGGGTGGGCAACTTGTGGCCCTCCACATTTTGGGGGCCTACAACTGCCAACAGCCCAAGCCAGCATAGCCAATGGTGAGGGATAATGGGAGTTGTAGGCAGAAACCTCAGTAGGCCAAATAAATAGAAAATATGTGGCATTTATCCTATGGTGCTTTGGTGGTTATTGATTAGGGTGACCCTATGAAAAGGAGGACGGGGCTCCTGTATCTTTAACAGTTGCATAGAAAAGGGAATTTCAGCAGGTGTCATTTGTATACATGGGGAACCTGGTGAAATTTCCTCTTCCTCACAACACTTAAAGCTGCAGGTGCCCTGCCCTCTTTTAAATCTGGCCACTCTAGTATAGCGCCTGCACCTTTAACTGTTGTGATGAAGATGGAATTTCATCAGGTTCTCCGTATATACAGCCAAAGGCAAGGGTGGAACCAAGTAATTTTCAAAAATAAATATTTGCAAAAGTTTTATTAAAGTGCCAAGGTGCCTACGCGTTTCGAACGCAGCTGCGTTCTTCCTCAGGGATGTTATAGCATTCGTTAAGTTGTCTACAGAAAGCTGCTAGACTAGCATGATACAGGAAGAAGTGAGATATATAGAGGGGGGATCTTACTTCTTCCTGTATCATGCTAGTCTAGGAACTTAACGAATGCTATAACATCCCTGAGGAAGAACGCAGCTGCGTTCGAAACGCGTAGGCACCTTGGCACTTTAATAAAACTTTTGCAAATATTTATTTTTGAAGATTACTTGGTTCCACCCTTGCCTTTGGCTATTTTTTACTCCCCCACGGGGTTTTCCTTGCTTTTGCACTTGTTCTCCATATATACAAACGACACCTGCTGAAATTCCCTTTTCTATGCAACTGTGAAAGATGCAGGAGCCCTGTCCTCCTTTTCATAGGGTCACCCTATTATTGATTCTCTATAGTCTCACAGTTGTATATTTGTCCAGTATTTCAGTTAATGGTTTGAACAACTGTTGGAGCTTAAGTAGGGTGACCCTATGAAAAGGAGGACAGGGCTCCTGTATCTTTAACAATTGCATAGAAAGGGGAATTTCAGCAGGTGTCATTTGTATATATGGAGAACCTGGTGAAATTCCCTCTTCATCACAACAGTTAAACATGCAGGAGCTATACCAGAGTGACCAGATTTAAAAGAGGGCAGGGCACCTGCAGCTTTAATTGTGGTGATGAAGGGGGAATTTCACCAGCTTCTCAATATATACAAATGACATCTGCTGAAATTCCCTTTTCAATACAACTGTTAAAGATACAGGAGCCCTGTCCTCCTTTTCATATGGTCACCCTAGCGTAAGGGGCTAAAATTAGGTATGAGGAAAGGCAATGTCAGCAAACTTTGCTATAGACTTCGACCACGAGTGGGAGGACCAGTGCTCTCCAAAATGGGTTTTATGGGCTCTTTTCCATGGTGTAAGTGCACAGCAGGATGAATATTGCATGCAAATAGAGGAGGCATTTCTAAAAGATTAAGCTGTGCCCAAGGTAATGGCCTTTGGCTGCGCCTCCATCCTCAGCAATTGCCTGTTAGTCACAAATGAGTAGAAACAAGATTCTGGGCAATGCAAGAGACTCTGGTGTTTGGGTGCTGGGTTTCAAAACTAAAGTTCAGTAAGATGAGATTTTTGTGGTGCAATTTCTCCAAGCATAGTACACATCTTTATTTTTGACACAAGATAAAATAGCTCAATAATATAACCTGTTTGTTATGTAAAGACCGTGTCTTGCTTAAGATAGGGCCTGCAGCAGAACATTGGTCATAAATCTCCTGTCCAAGCAGGGAACAGTCAACTTGCTAATAGCTTTGGGCCATAAGGAAAGGATGCTACAAGGAATGTAGAACACCAAGGAATAATAGAAGGTAGCTTTGAAAAACAAACTTATGTTGGCACCTTGACTGTTTCTGAGAGGCCAACCAAAGTTTCACAAGTTGAGCAACTCAAGGGCAGATATTTTCAAATGGATGCTAAACCCCACAGGAAAACAAAACTTTTGAAAACAAACTTTAAAAACAATATTGCTCTAGGGCTTAGTCTTTCCCCCAGAGGTTCTTTGATAAAATGACTTCAAATGAAGATTAAGGCCATGCTGTGTTATTCAAGGGTTTGGTCGGTAGACAAAGCAGGGTGGTATGCTTTCAATGGGTCTACTCTAGGAATGATTAAGTCTAGATCTAACCCATCGGTAAATATCAGTGTGTGTCACCAGCCAACACTGTCCTCTTGCTATTATGCAAATACGGAATTTGACCATTTGCACTAAACTCAGAGAGTTTAGGGGGGCTGGAACAGATGTGTTGCTGAGGAACCTGCCCCTTCCCCCACCCCCTACAAGGATGTGTGTGGACAAAGCTGGAGGATCACATGTGAAAATTCTTGCATACAGAGAGAATTGTGGCATGTGGTCTCTCCTTGTCCTGGAAAAAAGCAGGTTTTCCCTGCTTGTTCCCATAGAAAGGACAGCTACGGAGAGAGACAGACAGACAGACAGACAGACATAGAGAGAGATTTTCAACAAAATAGCAAGAATTCTGCTGAGCAATTTGGCAGTGGACAGAACGGGGCAGTAGTACACACAGCACAGGGCTAGCAAATCGTTTCAGCTGCCCCATCCCTCTCAGGCAGTCCTAACCACTTGCATTACATCTTTCATTTTCACTTTTATTATGTACGTCATTCTGAGAACTTCAGCTATAAGGCGAGTCATAAATTGAATCTGGGCAATGAGTAGATACAGAAGGTGGACATAAAACTTTTTCATAAACAAGGTGAAATAAGGACTCGATGGCCTTATAGGTCCCTTCCAACTCTACTATTCTATGATAAGATGCATATGTGTCAAAAAAGATTAAAAGTATCATACACACAAATAAATGTATTTACATTTATTTATTGGCTGCTACAGTAGGCTCTGTTATTCTTCTGAATGGCAAACATATAGGCCTAATCTACACCAAGCAGGATATTGCTATGAAAGAAGTATATAAAAGCAGGAGCCACACCAAGCCGTATATAGCAACTATGAAAGTGGTATGAAAGCAATATATGGTATGTGTCCATAGGCCCAACAGTTGTCATTGCACTTCAATAGCGCTATAAAGCAGTAGCGTGGCCCCTGCCTTTAATATACCACTTCCATACCACTTTCATAGTGCAATATCCTGCTTGGTGTAGATTAGGCCATAGTCATACATAGGGCTTCACCACATGAAGATAAAATCCTGCATTATTACCAGGGCTTCTGCTTCCAAATTCTTTGTGGCTCCTTTACACAGGCTGTTTTATTTCTGAACAAGTTCTATATGTTTCCTTCTATAGCCATTAAATGGTGCTACTGTTATAGTGCTATTGTGGAAGTACACCGAGCAAGCAAAGCACTTCATAGAGAAAAAATGGACTTTTCCCCGCTCTTTACAATAGTGGGATAAAGGTCATAAACCAAAGAAGGGGCCCTGAAGGTTGACAACATCATCTAAGGACCTGCAAACTTCCATGAGTAACCAATCCTGATTGCACGATATAAGCCCCATGTAAAGAAGCCCATACACGTGGCCAGCCAGGAAACCCTTTAAAAGGAGCAATAAATGTTGTGGAGCAGAGGCCCTACTTGTTGGGAGCGTAATGTAAGCAAGACTATATAAGGAGGAGGTCACCTTTCTCACATATATTGACTGGGTTCATACAACAACCCAGTTGTATGAACCCAGTTCATACAACTGGGTTATCTAACACTCAAGGTTAGATAAATAAGATAAATTTATTATGATCACAGAGCAGCACAAACACTCCAAGGCCAAAACTACACCAAGCAGGATATGACACTTTGAAAACTGTATATGGAGTGTGTCCTGGGCCTCAACAGTGTGTCACTAGTGTTATAAACTTTTCTAAAGCAGTAGCGTAGATCCTGCCTTGGTTTAGTATGGGTTGAGTGGTTTATGGGGCTTTTCTCTACAAGGATGTTAATATGTTGCATCTACTTTTGGTTTTGTCTGAGAATGGAGATTCTATACAGACTGGCAGCTGTGACTTTCCAGGGTTTCAGGCAGGAGTTTTTCCGGCCCTACCTGGAGAATCCAGGTGGGAATCTACACTGGTGTTATTCTAACGTTTTGAATGGGTTACTGTGACCCTGGGTCTCCAACGTTGCAAATGAGTTGTACTTACAGGTTCTATTTCTTAGTTCCAGTGTGGCTACAGATTCATGTGCCTCGTTCTACCGGTAATTTTCCTCTCCCTTTCTCAGAGCTGTTGGGTTTGCTCCGCCCACTTCCTGTTCTCCTTCCTTCGCCCCGTTTGCTATCTTATCTGCTACAGCAGATAAATCACACCAGCCTTATACTGTGCAATCACTGACAATTGCATGCAAAGGACTCAGAAGTTTTCCACCTTAGAATCTGCTTTTATTGTGAAGTACTCCCATGCATCCTGCCTTAAAATTTGAATCAAATTGGGTCATAAGTTGATTTTTTATGATTTTTTTTAACATTTCCCCCTCTTTACAAAGGAGCTGAGGAGTGCTCAAAGGATTGATGTAGCTCCGTGCAGGAAAATTAACAAGGGTCTCTTGCTCCCAGTCCAAAGCTCATGACCAGTGGGGCTTAAATAAGGCTGCTGCTAAAACGTTTCAATTTGGTCTCCCATCCCATCCCATCCCAACCCTGACCAGACCCAACCCTGCTTAGCTTCAGCAAAGCGGCTGGCTCCTATGCACTCAGGCTATTCCCTGGGACCTGCATCAAGATGTTTTGGGAGAGGGTTTGTGTGTGTGCTTATTACTATTGCCCTGCACTGCTGGCTAGGAATGAGGCAGGCAGTGGGCGGAGCAAACCCAGAACAACGGAAAGGATTTAACCATGTGCCCTGCAGTAACATTACAGCTAAACGTAAGTCACGCTAGTGTGCCCCGTGATTCAGAGAACCGATACAGAGAACCACGTTAGAAAGAGACACTAGCAGCGTTATAAGACTAGTGTAGATCCCCACCCCCACGGATTGAACCTGGGACCTTCTACATGCTAAACAGGTCCTCCACCACTGAGCTATAGCTGTTCCCCAGAGTTACAGTAAGGAATGTTTGTTTTCTCCTCCAGAGTTAGTCTGGGGGTGGTGACAATTGCACTTAACATAGGAAAAGCCCTGAAGTTATTTTGAACAAAATATGAATTTAATTACATAGGTAGTTCACCCTTTTTTAGCTGTAAGAAAGCTGCTCTCTCCATGACAGAATGTGTCCTCAGCTGTACTTACAGGTCTGCAAGGCATTGCTGTTGTAGAGAGAAAGTTGCCTGAGCAGATGACAGTAAAAAAATAATGACGATGGCCTTTATATGCCCTTTAGCCCTATTCAGACATTCCTAAAGGAGGGTCAAACGATGCAGGGGGAAACGGAGTCATGCATGGTGTTCCTGCCCCTGGACTGCTAGCACCAGTCCTTTGTGAACAGAGCACATGAAGGCTCTCTTTACGAAGGAACAACCAAAACATGGATATCAAGATACAATCTCCCATCCTCTCATGTTGATTGTACACTGGCAGACATCAGGAAAGGGGTTTTATTTAGGGCTGTGCACAAACTTTTGGATCAGGCCCGAACTGCTTTGGGTCAGTCCGACCCTCCCCTGCTCCACTCTGCGGAGCGAGATCCGGAGTGGCGGATTGAGATTTTGCCCACCCCTTCCCTACTTACTTGCCTGCGCAGCGGACGGCAGAGGCAGGTAAGTAGGGAAGGGGGGACAAAATGGGGGGCGAATAAGCCCCCTTGCCCCCTTACCAGGCCCTGCCACCATCACCTCACAGACTGTGGCGGAGCCAGATAAGCCCCCCTCACCCCCACTTAGCTGCCTCCGTCGCAGTCCGGCGAAGGCTTCAACTGAGGCCCAGACCTCAATGCAGAAGCAGACCATGGCCTGCTTCCGCTTTGAGGCCTGAGCCTCAGTTAAAGCCTGTGCTGGACCACGCTGGACACAGGTAAGCCCCCCTACCCCCAGCCCCCTTAACTGGCTCTGCCCCTGTCGCCGCATGGACTGTGGCGGCGGTGCCAGGTGAGCCCCCCTCCCCCCCACTTACCTACGTTCGGAGCTCTGGATGGAGGCGAACCGCTTCGCCTCGATCCGCAGCTCCCCTGACCCGATTCGGATCCGCCTTTGGCGGAGGCAGATCGGGTCGCTCCGCTCCAGATTCGCGATCTGAATCGGAGCAGAGCACAGCCCTAGTTTTATTCAGGATATTTCATCTATCTGAATTTCTCGGCATCCTTCTTTCAGAAGCTTCAGCAGTTGTTTTTCTTCTTCCACCTCCCACCTTTGTGCACACAGTGCAGTCTTAGTCTTTCATTATAACATGTGGTAGGGTGCGTGGGAAATCATTGTGCCCAACATCCTGATCCTATTCATGTTTACAAAGACATAAGTACCACTGAGTTCAATGGAACTTACTGCAAAGAAATTGTAGCCTTAGGTTTTGCTCTATGTTTGGAAGTAAGTCTCAATGAATTCAGTGAGGCTTGCTTTTGAGTAAATGTGCATAGGCTTAAGCTGAATAGCTGCACTTTGGGGCATACTTACTTTTTAGTTTGTTCCACTGCAATTGTGACTGCTTCTGAGTAAATGAATGGGCTTGAGATCAGAGTGTAAGAACGCCTGTGAGCAGATAACAGGCATATATCGAAGACAAGGGTGGTGGATCTCCAGATGTTTTTGGCTTCAACCCCCAGCATTCCTGACCATTCACCATGGTGGCAGAAGCTTTTGGGAGTTGAAGTCCAAAACATCTGGAGATCTGTCTTCTGTCCACCCCTAATCTAGAACACAAAAGATTTCTTGGGCAGGAACAGCACATACTATAAAGCAGGATTTCTCCCAGAGACTGCTAAATCCCAAGTGATTCGCTTTTAATTATTATGGTGTAAATTACTTAACAAGAAGCACTTTTCATAGCAACTATTATCACATCTGCAGAACTCTCTGAAATTCACAGTCTCTATGGCAGCTGCATAAGTACAGATCTTATGCAAAACAGACACTGTTGTGGCAAGGTTTCAACACTCCTTAGTTAGGGGCTTAATAACTGGAACAAGAACTTGGGAGGTTAAACAAAAAGCACCATTCTGAATCAGACCTTTGGGCCGTAGCTAGACCTAAGGTTTATCCCAGGATCGTCCTGGGGTCAAACCTGTTCATCTAAGTGCCACACAGGGCATCCAGCGCTCAGGCAGGGACGGACCCGGGATGATCCTGGGATAAACCTTAGGTCTAGCTACGGCCTTGGTCTCATCCATCTAGTACTATGCCCTGTCTGTTATAGGGGCTGAGGGTTTTTTCTGAATTCTGCCAATTCAGAGGAAATGTATGAGTAGCACATGGCAATGACTGGAAACTGAATTTAGAACAGAAGTATTTGGATTCATTCTGCGTTTCAAACTCAGAATGATCCAGTTTCTTCTCTGCCAGTAGGAGCATTCTCTCTAGACACTGCAGGATAACATAGATCATCTGAGTTAATTTCAATCTGGCTCCAGGTATGGGTTTGGCTTTGAAACGTCATTGGTAATTTTGATCGTTAACCTTTGTGTGAGAAGGATAGTGGGGAGTGAGTTCCTCTTAATTCTCCTAGACCACTAAACAGCTCCAGTTCCATAAAAAATGCCACCCTCCGTGATGTGGCGATTGTGTGATGGGGTCCCATACAGCTTGAGCCTGTCTCTCATGCTATTTAATAGTTACATGAAACTGCTGGGAGACGTTGTTCTGATATTTGGGTTGAAATGTCCTCAATATGCTGATGACATGTAAACGTCTTATTTGGCATCAGGCAAGGTGGTGGAGATGGTGAATAGTTGTCTGGGGTTACTAATGGGCTGGAGGAGAGCCAATAACTTCAAGCACAATCCAGATGTGACAAAAGTACTGTTGGTTTGGATGGTTTTGGGAGGGGATATTGAACCTGTTCTGGAAGGGACTGCACTTCCCCTAAACTATCAAGCTTAGCAGTGATGTTAGATCTGGCCCTTTCTTTGGAGGCCCAGATAGCATCTGTAGTAGAGATGTGCTCCGCTTCTCCTCGAACCAGAGAAGCAGGAGCAGAGCAGTGGGCTTCGCCTACCCTTAAGGCGGAGGCGAAGAGGATTGGGGGACCCGTGGAGCGTTGCAGAGCGGATCGAGGTAAAGGCGGATCCTTTGCCTCAATCCAGAGCTCTGCCAAAAAGGTAAGTGGGGTTTACTTGGCTCTGCTGCGACGGCGACAGGGCCAGGTAAACCCCCCTCCCTCCTCTCCCTTACCTGCGTCCGTCCGCGGTCCCGCGGCTGCTTTAACTGAGCCCGAGGACTCAAACAGGAAGACTAGTCTTCCTGGTTGAGGCCTTGGGCTCAGTTGAAGCAGCCGCAGGACCGCGGACGGATGCAGGTAAGGGAGAGGAGGGAGGGGGGTTTACCTGGCCCTGCTGCCGCCGCCGCCCGTGCAACAACAGCGGCAGAGCCAGGTAAGGGACCAAGGGGGTGGGGGTGAGACTTACCTGAGTCCATCATGGCCCATCCCAGCTTCACTAGAGCCCGCGGCTCAACCAGGAAGTGTAGGCCGCAATCAGGGCCTACACTTCCTAGTTGAGCCGCAGGCTCTAGTGAAGCTGGGATGGGCCGCGATGGACACAGGTAAGGGGGAGGAGGGAGGGGGGCCTTACCTGACTCCACTCCCCACCACTGCGGAGCTCCAATTCGGAGCCGGAGCTCCGCAACGGAGCGGAGTGGCCCCCAGGCGGATCGAGGCGGGGTGGAGCGGGCCTGATCCGCAATTTGCGGATCGGCTGCGAAGAGGATCGGGAGGTCCGTGCACACCCCTAATCTGTAGCATGAAGCACTTTATAACAGCTTAATCTTTTATGCCAGCTGTGGCCCCTACTGGACAGATATAGTTTTGCCTTGCTTAACTATGTCAACTTATCATCTAGGGCTTGATTATTGCAATCCATTTTATATGGAGCTGCCATTGAAATCTATTGGGAAACTTCAGTTGGTTCATGATGTAGCAGCTGGTTATTCCCTAACACTCGCTGCTTGGAACCTATCTCACCAATACTGAAAAATCTCCCCTGGCTTCCGATTTGTATCCAGGTACAATCCAAGGTGCTGATTTTTGACTTATAACGCCCTACAAGGCTTGGGCCAGAGCAGCCAAAGGACTGTCTTCTGTATGAATCTATCCATTTGCTAAAATGTGCATCAGAGGCTCTGCTGTGGGTGTTTCCGTCTTAAGAAATGCAGAGGATGCCGACTGGAGTAGGGTGACCAACTGTCAGGATTTCCCCGGATTTGTCCTGGTTTTTGTTCTTTCCATGGTGTCAGGGGGGATTTTCTATAATTTTCAATTATGTCCTGGAATGACACACCTTCCTCTTTAAGGCTGCCATTAGCATGGCAGGAGGGAATGACATGCGTTCTTGAGGCACATCATTCCCCCACCCAGAGCTCCAATTGAGGTCTTAAAGGGGAAAGTGGGTCATTCGTGGACATTATAGAAAAGGCCCCCATTGGAGTGGATGGTGGGGGTGCAGAATGAAATCCTTTCCCCTCCTCCACTCCAATCGGGTTCTTTAAGGTGGCGGGGGAATAACGTACTTTCTGCAGGACTCAGAAAGCTGCTTCCCCCCCCCCACACACACACACACACTAGGTGTCCTCTTTTTTGGTTTCCCAAATATGGTCACCCTAGACTGGAGCCAATCCCTTTTTGGTGGGGTTGATTCAGGTGTGGGATGCTCTTTGTCAGAACACATGACTGGCATCAACTTTGTTGTCCTTTCAGAGGCAGGTGAAGACATTTGAATTCTCCCAGGCATTTAACAAATAGTTCTGGTTTTGTTTGTTTTACTGGTTCTCATTTGCATTGCTGCTCTTTTCTGCCTTTACCAGCTGTTATATTTCACTGTTTATGGCAGATTTATATTTTTGATAATCTAATTTCTATTAAATTGTTTTATTATCTATTTGTTAATAGCCTTGGAAGCTTCGGCTGAAAGGTGGCATAGAAATCTTTTTGATATATACATGGAGGTGGCTACGGAAAGCTGCAAGGAAGCTACTGGTCAGAGAAAGAGGAACCTGAGGGAATCGCTGATGAAGGTGGCTTGAGGAAAAGAGCAAAGGAGACGTGGGGGACTTCAGGAGGAAAGGGGAGGGACTCTAAAAGGGAGTGCCCATGGACAGGATGATCAGTGTTGGGCTACAACTCCCATGATCCCAAACCAGCATGTCCATGGGCTAGTGTGTGCTGTATCTACAGGAATACTGAGAGGCTGGCCAGAATGCCTAAGGAAATGGGCTGGAGTAGTAAGTAGCTTGAAAAGCCAGAACCTGAGAAAACAATGAGTGGTAGAGACATGGACTTAAAGAAAGAAGAAATTCTGATTTGGCCCATAGATCAAGGGCATGTTCAAAGAATACTGTCATATTAGCAATATACACTTTTTATGCTGACATTGGAACTGAGAACTGTGGCATCTTTCAGCCACGTATTTCCTGGCATGAAGCAGGATACCACCTTGTTATTCTCACAATACTGTCATGCCACCGGAATTTTCTGAGATCGATCTTAATGCCTTTTGCAAACCCAATTTGTTACGGTGGTGTAAGAAAAACAAATGGGCTGGATTCAATCTAGAGGTATTTCTGGCATGAGTCACCAGTCTAAAGTGTTTTAGGGGTTTCTTTTAGTGCTTAGATACATTCACATTGGACAAAAAAGTGCTATGTTAAGTAGAAGCATGACTGCTTTCTATGTGTGGATTTGGGGGTTCCATGAGCCTGAAACCTCTACAATTCAAGCTATTCTAGAGGTAGCCCTGCAGTACCTCTGCAGTTCAAATGAAAGATACAAGAACTGAATGTGCTTCTGAATCCTTGCTTCTGCCATAACATTGCAAGCATCTTTGGGGTGACCATTTGTGCAGCACCGACAAAAGAGGACATTTTATGCAAAAGAGGGTTTGCAAAAAAGTTGCATATTTTATAAGTATAGATGCAAATTTAGAAACAATTACTATAATTTAAGAAAAAATGCAATACATCTCGCCTTAGTAGGAAAGTCTGTGACCAGGTGTCCTGTGTGACTGCTGTCCAGGTGATAACAGATGATGGGCAACTTCAAGGCCCCATTATTCTCCCTTCTTATGGTTCTCTTTCTTTAAACTGGTCTTGGACAGGAGACGGTCCTCTGTAAAGTAAGACGCATGGCCCCCTATTCATCTTATCTACAGTATTTGCAAAAGCAGTGAACTTTAATAAGTAAAGATCTGTTGGGAATACATAGCTCAAACCAGGGACCCTGTGGGTCAGGCACCACTTACCTACTGCCTGGGCTACTGAGGCTCTAAGTGGAGGAGGGAATAAGCTATGATTCAACAACTTGTGGTGTTTGGCATTTGGACCATCCTGTTCATTAGCAGCTCTGTTATCAAATTGTTTTGGATCATAATATTTGATCAATCACTCTATAATTCATAAGTCAAGTTGACTTCTTCTCTGTATAACAAACCACTAGTTACAGATGTTCATTAAGTAATGTGTACAAAAGAGAGCACAGAACGATACTTTGTCCGCTTTGCTAATTTCATCTGGCAACCCAGACTGAACTTTAAATCGTTGCAAAGTGCAGCTGGATAAAAAACACATGGCTACCTCTAGAGCAGATTAAATTTACATAACAAACCACTGGAGGCAAGATAAGGAGGAATAAATAAAGGCCTTTAAACATGGATGTAACCTGAGCTCAATCTTTTGCAACATGAATGAAGTACTAACCCCGTTTGAACTATCAGCAAGCCAAAACAATTTTTGCTACCGCAACTGATGTGGAAATATACTTTCTAAAGCCTTGTGATCTGCTGGACGTTGGTAAGAGGGGACAAAAACTTGCCAAACTGGCTGGATGAATTTCCCATGTGTCTCATTCCCAGTGCAGCAAAGAAAGGGAGTTGTAAGATTAAAGGCTAATTCCCACATGCATTTAAGTCATTGGATTCCTCCCCACTGGAAGAATCTCCACGGAATATATAATATGACTCCATTGAACAGTACTGTGAAGTGAAATTCCTGCATGGAGCAGGGGGTTGGACTCGATGGCCTCCTAGGCCCCTTCCAACTCTACTATTCTATGATTCTATGACATGGAAGGGGGGGGGGGGGAAGAAGAACAGGGCCAGGGCAAGGAGATCGGGGATGGGGGGCGGAGGGGACATCAGACATGGCGAGCGGGGGGGGGTGAGTGAGTGGGGGGGGCGGGCGAGTGAGCGGGGGCGGGCGGGCGAGCGAGCGGGCAGGGGGCATCAGATATTGTGGGGGGAATCGAGGCAGGGGGGAGTGGGGAACCCTTTATTTTTTAAAAAAAAAGACTTGCCTTTTCATTGGTGCGCTCCTGCGCACATGGCCCCTTTAAGATAAAAAATGGCTGACGCGACGGGGCTTTCCCTTACCCCATTGCATGTTACATCTAGCTAGGGGTGACGACCCACGCTAGCTGCAGCGCAGCCTTGCCCCTACTCCCCACTGGATTATCAGATAGGTCTAGCAAGGCCCTAAGACTCAGGAAAGAAGAATAGATGGACAGATAAGAGACACAGATGACATCCCAGTGCAAGTAATGACCAACATGATATCGTGCAGGAGCTGCTGAGAGCCAGCTGGGGAGGGGGGGGGAGGGAAGAGGCCTCCACGGAGCCCTATGCCAGAGGTCCCCAATCTTTTGGGGTCACTGGGCACATTTGGAATTTTGAGATACATCATGGGTTGTCTCACGAAATGGCTGTCATAGGGTGGGGCTTGGCCATTCATAAAATGGCTGCCATAGTGAGCATGGGCGGTCACATAGCACACATTTCCCAGAAGGCAAACTGGTGAGACTAAAAGAATTGTATCTTGAGTACATGGCAGAGATGGGGACCTGAACTACCAAACACAAAACCAATAAAGATGGCGCTGGAGAGGAGCCCTTCACTTTGCAGCATGTTAGGCCTCCCCATTACGAAATAAAAATAAGTTAAGAAATAAGTTAAAGAGAACTTCAGCTATGGGGCAGTATAGAAATGTAATAAACAGCAACAGCAACAACAATAATAGGGCAGGGGGACTAGCAGCCACTTAGAGAGGTGTCTGTGGGCACATTGGTGCCCACGGGCACCACCACATTAGAAACCCAATCCCTATGTCAATCTCTTCCCACATGCATAGTCACACTGATGGGGATCAGGGGTGGATCAGGCCCTTTAATGACAGGATTCCTTTACATTTTTTTACAAAAACAAAACTAGGCAATATCAAACATTAGCTAGGTACAAAGAATCCGGAGAGTGATGGCTGAAACTAGTTGGAGCTTAAGAGTTCATCTCTGACTCTTAATTCCTGGGCGTTATCCTGTCAGGAAAGTGAGGAGCATGATGGTGCCTCAGCTTAACTTGCTACTGGATCAAGAAAGGACTTTACAACAGATATAAAGGAAGGATCTCCAAAGTAGAGGCCTGGCTTCATAATTTGACTTATACCAGAAAAAGAATTGACCCTTTTTTACTTAGGAAAGAAGATATTGATCTTGCCAGTCAATGAAGTAATTTGAATTTGAATAGGAATTTTTAACTCTGTAAGAGAATTCTTTTATTTTTAAAAGGCAATCCATTAAACTCCATAATTTTTTAAACTAAGCTTCTGTAAAATCCCATTAAATTTCTCCTGAAACCCACTGTATCTCTCTCTTTTTTATACTCCTATCAAAATGTGTAGAACTGTTCTAGAAGTATTGGTAAGTGAACAGGCAAAGCTTTCTGAATTCAAGTGATTAAAGTGGGGGAAGGAAAAGAGTGTTTTGCCTTTGACAGTGTAGCATAGTTCAAAACACTTTCCACTGACCTAACCTTGGTTGTAGCTTGGAATAGGCAGAGGTGGAGTTTCATATGTAAGTTCTTTAAAATTTCTGCCTCTTGGCATGTGTTTTCTCATATTTTCAAGGGTAGATCTTCCATTCAGATATGAATGGCCTTGCTTTTAAAACATTAGAACAATTCGTGTTTCTTCATTGTTATTTATTACGGTCACAGACCAGCAAAATCAACACCAAAACATACAAAGGATAGATAAAAAGTGACATAAAAACAAAATACAGCTTGGTGAGTTGCTTCTCTCAGAAGGATTGCAATGTTATTTTTCTAGTTTGCATTGAGGTCATGAGAAACTTAAAGACCCTTTCAGTAATATGGGAGGACACATCCTTTAAACAGATTAATACCAACGTTGTGGGGCTATATCCAGAAAAGGCTGTTAATAAAGGAAAGATTAACTTTTTTCTGCATTCCTCATACATGTTACAATGCAAAATGTCATGTTCAACAGGTTCTATTGCTCCAGAACCACAGGGACCTATCCGTTCATTAACCGGGATCTTACTAAATCGTCCTTCTAGTAATGCTGATGGCAACACATTAAAGCGAGCAAGGGTAAATGCTCTCCTATACTTAGAGATGGTTAAAGCATACAGATATGAAGCTGCAGTGAGTCCATAGTTATTAAAATTATTGTAGAGCAGCGGAGAGCAAAATTTGTTAGCAGCAGTTCTTAAATGCTGTAGATCTAGATCTATTAGTCTTTGAATAACAAGAGATTGGGCCTTCTGGAGCCCATAGTTGCCTAACCACTTCCACAGAGAAGCCCAGCCTAAGTAGCTTCTTCTCCATCTCTCTCATCCAACGAGTGACATAGCAATCTGAGAGCAGTAAAAAGAGGAGCTGCAAGGAAGGGGAGCCTATTTAAAGGCCTTGATCCATGCCTTGCATTCAACTGATCTAATACCCACTTCCATATAAATAGCTGTGTTCCCCACACAGGAAGGGAGGCCCAGTAGTTTTCTAAGAAATACAGATTGGACTCTTTCAATTTGGGCATTAAATCCGAGTATCCAAATTGACCACCTTGCATGAAAAAGAATCTTAGGATCAGCTGCTGACTAGACTTTGCGGAATTAATTGTCTGCCTTCTTTGTTCAGACCAAGCTCCAGTGCTCTGCATTTGTATGCCTAGATACTTTATGTGGGCAACTTGCTCAATGATATTACCATTTAAAGTCCATCTGTATTGCTTCCGAGCTTTATTCGTGTTTCTTGCTGGGCCCTCTTCAGGGCTGGATGATGAAATGTGGCTTTGGAATGATGTGGACATTAATGTTTGTAGCAGCTGCCCTTTACTTCTGCCCTCTTAAAAGCATGCATCCAGATCTGACAAAGAACCCATGTGGTACAATGGACAAAGTGCTGCATTGAGATGTAGGAGGGACGCAGATAGAGTGCTCCTGCCAATGACAGTAACTTGACAAATATGTCTCATCCCATTTGCCTAATCAGAATGCAAAAACAAATTCAACCTCCTGACTGATCTTACAGGGCTTCTCTAAACAAGCGATTCATTGCACGCTTGTGATTGGCTACCCACAGAAGTTTGTGGGCCCATTTTACACAACATCGTCAATGTCCAGGATGTTCTCCTGTGCTATCTCCCAGTAATCTTGCTTTTTAAAAGATCCAAGGTAATGCAGTATTTAAAGTTATTGCTGGGATATTGCGGGATCTTCCAAGTCTGCCACTAGATGGCGATGTTTCATTAAACACAATGCAGACTTGCTGAAAAGGAAAGTTTTCAATTCAAAATCATGTGGTCGCATGTAACGAAGCACATCATGAACATGGAATGACTGGGGAGATGAAAGTTCTGAAAACGCTGCAGGATTTTTCCAATGTGTAGAGAAGCTCCAACGGTCTCACTATGATGGTGACCATTTTAGTGTTAGCCATTGCATTCTGGCAGCCATTACACTGGTGTAACATAGTTATGTCCTTATGTACTTCTAGCTGCAAAGGACGAAGCAATACAATACCAATAGAAACAAATTATAATGTAGCCACATCGTTACTTTGGTTACTACTTGATTCTCCTCCATTTGCCAAGGGTCTCATCCTGCAAGGACAAATTAATGGAGATTGTTGATACCACCAATAAAAACAAGTGGAGTTATCGGTGATCACCAAGAACGGTGACTCTGCTTCTGATCGTCTTCCCCAGTGCATACTCACCTTAGGCCCTTTGTGCGGTACCTACTGCCACAGCCCGTGAGTAAGAGAAGGTGATCTAGCCAATACACAGTTTCTCCAAATTTCAGGGAAGAGGCACTCTATGGCTATGGAGGTTTTGAGCGTTATGCACACCTTGTGTGCTTATGAGAGATGCTCCTTTCTCTGGTGGGTTTCCTCTTTGTTTTGGGGAGGGGTGCTTTGTCCTTGCAGCCTAAGTTGAGGTAAGTTGAGCAGAGAAGTTGAGGTACCTGATGGGTGTTTGGGTCCTGCTGCAGAGCACAGGTAAGAATTCTGAAAGAAGGCAAGTATCATTCATCTGCCCTTCCTATTTCGTCCCTAGCCTTGGCTGCTTGTTGCTTTGGTCAAGTGCACCCTTTTTCACCAAGTACCCCACCCCCAGAATTCCTACCTCTGAACTAACATACTCATGGTTCTGCAAACAGAGAGGCATATAGCCCCATGTTGCACATCTTGACGTCTGATTTGTGTTACTTTATTGGGGGTCATGTATTCCTGTGCTGTTTTTGACTCCTGAGTATTAATCAGAATCCAATCCTCTAATGAGCAGGTGGAGAGAAAGGAGCTGTGGTCTGGGGCTCTCCATTGGTTCTGACGGGAGTGAATTTGTTTTTTTAAAATCAAGCCACCTCTTTTGTTGGCATACAACTTATTTATTATTATTTATTTATTTATCATATTTATACCCCGCTGGAAGAGTCCAAGAGGAGCAGGCCCCGATGTTACTTCTGCCTGCTCCTGTCCCCTCGGTCTTTCTTCTTCCCTACAGGGCCAAGATGGCAGTTTGCCCTGTGGAGGTGGGGGAAGAGTCCAACAGGAGCAGGCCCCGATATTTCCTCGGCCTGCTCCTGTCCCCTGTTGTCAAGGGAAAAACTAAACCTTGAGTGAGCATAAGCGCCACCCCTCAACACCTCAACACCCACCCCAGCCTGACTTGGTCCAAATTTTCTCTTAACTTTGGCAGTGTCCTCCTGGCATAGGGCTTACAACAACACTACCTATTGCCAGCACAACAACATCAGGATAGATTTATGACAGTTGATTTTATTATATCTAACCATAAGCTTCCTACAATTTTGCAATAACAAAAAAAAGAGACACAGGCTCAGTTCAGGCAACACTTTAGTCAACACAGTGTGAAAATTCCACTCAGTGGTTGAGTCTGTAAGAGGTATTCCCTACACAACATGTTCTAACTCCATCATTGTGTGACTACTGTGGAGTTGAGTAAAATCCATTGCGATGTTTGATTGACAGTTCCTGTGCCATCTCTCCTCCCCTAGTCCTCCCAATGGTATCCCATCAGCCATTGCTGCAAAAAAACAATCCCGGTGGCTCTCCTAGAGCAGCACTCACTCCTTTCACCACTCTTGGCAGGGAACTCTGTACCCAGTGGGAAAAGCCAACTTAACACAACGGAAGACTCCATGGAGCCCACCACACAACATGCAACACCACGGTTGTGCAGGACTTCTCCTCTGCACAGCGTGGATATTCAGCATGGAGTGTTTTCCAAAGAAAACCCCCACCATGGAGTGGAGTTTTCCCGCTGGACAATACATTTCTCAATGATGGTGTAAAAACTCCACCATGGAGTTGTAAAACCACCATTGAGAAATGTGTTGTCTGAACAGTCACAGAAAGAAAAAGATCCACTCAGTTCATCATGTGCATAGTCTACAGCATAGTCCTGTCCCCACCAGAATGTAAATCAGAAATAGGATTTCTCTGTTAATAGGGAACAGAGCTGTCCCATATCTAAAAACAACATTTCTACTTTTTCCAGGTGGGCCTGGGAGCGTATCCAAGCAATTTGCTTCTCTATCCAAAATAGTCCATTTTATTGTCATGTTCTAGTGGAAATGATGCTTTCTTCTCCGGCACACATCTAGAGGTCTGAAGCTTTAACCAACCTCCTCAAACGATGGGTGTTGTTTTTAAATTGTGCTAGTGAAAAATATGCTGTGTCTTGCTTGTGGGTTGTTGTTGTTGTTGTTTTGGTGTATGGGGAGGGACTTTGGGAACTTGTCCCACTCTTCAACTCTGCATTGTTGACAGCTCTTTTGTTGCGCTGAACAACCAGTGTAGTATTTATGCATCACTGGAGCAAACCGCCTTAAGCAGAAACATTCAGATTATGACAAAACAGCTTTGGGCTGTTTTGTGCAGTTCTTAACATGTACCATTACACTTTAAAGCTAGGTAAGGATGATGAGGAAACAGATATTATCAGGGCCTAACAATGCAGATAAAATAAAAGTTCATATGGGCTTGGAAGGCAGTTCCATTAGGATTACTAACCATCCAGAAAAACAAAATGTCCTGGCCTCTTCCGTTGCTCCTGGTCTGGTGCCAGAAAAACAAGCAGGAAAGCAGGCGGAGGGATCTGCTGAGCCACTGGTTATTTTGAGGGGTTGGCAGCTCTACAACTGCACTACAGCTTCAAGTGTGGGGGCACTGATATGAGCTGTAGGCCAAAACATCTGGAGAGCCATAAGTTGCCCACCACTGGTTTAGGGGAATATATTGCTTTACTTTTTCACTGGGCTCCACTTCTACACCCACCAAAACCTGCAGGTTCCACCACCTAATTTATATGTATAATTTATATGTATGCATTTTTATGCAAATTGGCATCTCTTTATTGTCCTCTTTTTTTGGGGGGGTGATGTATTTTCTCCCTCTCCCAACACACATTTTTCATAAGAGGCCACCCTAGTAGGAGGAGAGAGTTAACACTGACTCCCCCACCCTTTGCAAAAATGCCCCCCCTGCTGCAATGAGGCTTTTTGTTGTAAGTATCCACCATACATTTTCACAACCGTGTAACGTCAATGGTCATCCAGAGGTTTGTACTGAGGACACAGTTCTACCTCTAATTTCTATCATCTGGTCTTAGGAAGGTGGTAACAACTCTGAACCAGTGTCTGTGGTCAGATCTGGACTGAACCATCCATTTATTTATTTATTTGTTTGTTTAAATCCAGATAAGACAGAGGTGTTCTTGATTGAACATTTAGTTGGAAGTGTACAGCCTGTTTTGAATGGGGTCACACTCCCTGTGAAGGACCAAGCATACAGACTGAAGGTGCTCTTGGATCCAGCATTATCCCCAGTGACATCAGTGGACAGAAGTATCTTTTATGTGTCTCAGCTAGCTCACTAACTGCAGCTCTTCCTGGAGAAGGCAGATCTGGCCTCATTTACTAATATACTAGTTACATTCATCTTGGACTACTATGATGCTATCTATGTGGGACTGCCATTAATAAGACAGTTAGAAAGCTGTAACTGTTACAAAATAAGACAGACAGAATGAATGCCTCAATCCTACATGGGCTACCGTTTTGTTTCCAGGCTCAATTTAAAATGCTGGTTTAAACCTTTTTAAAGCCCTAAATGGCCAGATTATTTCAAGGACCACTGTGACCCATATGAACTTGCCAAAGCCCTCAGCTCAACAACAGAAACATTGCTTTCCAGGCAGTCATTAGTAAAGTTCTGATTAGTTGGTACTTGGAGACAGGGTTTACTCACAGGTGACAACAACTGTGGTTAGTGCAGAATTCTTTCCACAGTAAAATCTGTTAAGCTCCCTGTCTTCCTCTGTTTAGACAAGCATTGAAAACCTTCTTAATCCATCAGGCATTTCATTATTTATTTATGCTGGGGGGTTTTATGCTGCTATGGCTAGAATTTTTTTTAATTGTAATCATTTTTAAAAAATGTTAATATGGTTGCAATATTTTTTTCTTGTAAGTCACTTTTAGGGGAGTTTTTTTTTAAAGCAAGTTATAAATAATTAAATTAAATAAACAATGAAACCGTGCAGGTGCCAGCTTATTGGTCCATACAGCACACCACCTGATTGGCCTAGGTGTACCTGGGTAGATCCTTCGCCCTCACTTTACTTATTTTATTTATTTATTTATTTAAGGATTTTTATGCCGCCATTCAGCCAAAAAAGGCTCTCATGGCGGCTTACAAAAGTATTTCTTGACAATCCCTGCCCACAGGCTTACAATCTAAAAGACATGACACAAAAGGAAAGGGGACTGGGAGGCAGGAGGAGGAAGGGGAAAAGGAAAGCAAATTCAGGCACTACAATCTTAGTTGTAAAGTTCAGCAGTTACAGATGACAGCAGGAGGGATTACACCCTGGATTCAAACCAGGACCTCCAATATGTAAAATATAAGACATTCTAGCCAGGTGCGGCTCTTTCTACAGGTCGGACCTGTTCTACTGGCATCTACGATTGGGTCCCTTTTTATTTATACTCAGATTTATACTTTTGCCAAATATGTTGTCATTGTTATTTCAGCTTTTTCACTGCAACTAGAAAATAACAAATGTTGAAGATTTTAGTATGAGTCAGTTGAACCACAGAAATATTTAAAGAAAAGAAGTAATAGAAATTTCTGTGGACTGGGAATTTATACTTCAAGAAAGTAAAACTTAAACAATTTGGGATAGATACTGAATTAGTTAATGGGACTTAAATTAGTCATGACTAACTGAAGTCCCACTGATTTCACTTGCATAACGGGTCGGGGATATAGCATTTCTTCTAGGAACTCTAAATTAGGGTAAACATTCATTTCTGGAATGGGGCAGGTCAGAAGAACTCACATAAGGGAACCCATTGACCTGTCCCAATCCAGAAACTAGCATTTACACTCATTTGGGGGCTTCCAAAAGGAAGCACGAACTCCCCATTGCACAAGCAGTGGGTGCTGCTTGAAGGATGGAATCGGTGGTGGAATCACCCACTTGGTTACTGCCCTTAGAATGTTAAAAGTTTGGGGTTTTGCAGCAAGAGATCATTTTATACTGAAATTTTCAATTTCTCCGAGGAACTAAACAGAATTTATTTCTTATTCAAGCCTGTTGATATGCATCCCCACTTGAATCTTTCATGCATGCTACATATTTCTTTCTTCAGGTTTAACATTCATTTGTTTACGTACACAGAGGTGAATTCAAGTCCTCTAGAGCACGAGGGGCACGTTGTAGATGTCCCCTTTTTAGGCTGGAGAACAGCAGATAGCCTTTGGAAGAAGATGATTTCATGCTGGGAACTGGCTGGCTGCCAGCTCTGAAAATTCAATCTGCTAGCTTCTTATTAACCAGCAGCAGTGTCAGAAACAACAAGTAGCCTCAGCAAGGTGGCACCAGGCCATATGGCAAAATTAAAAAGCAATCTCCCTGCCTACCAGATACCCAAGTTCATTGTTTTAAAAAATGCATGTACGCAATCGTAAACTGTCAACCACAATCTCCCCATGTCAGTTATCTTGTTGCATGCTGTTGCCTGCCAACTGTAGTTCAACCTCTATACTATCAACCGCCTTAGCCGGATAATTCCCTTGACAATCTCAATTCATTGTGTTCATCATTATTTTCCAAAGACCACATCCATTCACCACGTTTTCTGACAGGACCAGCCATTTGGGTTGTTGCATCAACACAGCAGTTTCTTGTCTGAAATTTAGTGCTGAGGGAACCAGCACCAATGCTGTATACAAATATGAGGCACCAAATCTAAGCACTTTTAAGTCCCATTGCTTGCAACATCTGGCTTGAACATGTACACTTATTTCCTACCTTTCTTCTATCATGGAACCCAAGGCAGCATACCTGGGTTTCCCAAGCCGTCTCCCATCAGCCAGTGACCAGACCAGACATGCTTAGCTACAGCGCCGTTGCTGCATCATGTGCTTCAGATCATGCTCTGAGAACATCTGAAATAAATGATTATGCCAAAAGTGCTCTGTCTGGATTGCACCAATGAAATTTAGGAGCCCGACCCATAAGTTGACCCCACTTGAGATTTTGGTTGGAGTGATTCTCCCCCTCACCCCTCATCATTACGAAAAAGAGCCCATGCTTTAGGTGACACACCAGCACGGGACCCTCTTCCTTTCCCTCTAAAGCAGCATATTATTATTATTATTATTATTATTATTATTATTATTATTATTATTATTTTATTTAGAATATTTATATACCGCTCCCCATTGAAAAATTTCAGAGCAGTGTACAAGGTAAAATGAAAAGAAAAACAGAATAAAACAGTTAAAACAAAATTTAAAAGAAGCCTTTCCCAACTTGGGCTCCACAGTTGTTGTTGGACTACAATCCCCATCATCCCTGACCATTAGCTATGCTGCCTGGACATGAGAGAACTGAGACCCCAGAATCATCTGTGGAACCCACGTTGGGAAACTGCTCTAAAGGCTTTGAAGCATAGGGTGAATAACTTCTTTTAAGGTATATTTCACACAAGACGTTTCTTCTTGTGCCCACAATTCTGTCATGTGCTCCCCAATGTGTTTGTGAATCCACACACATTTCTAGAAGGGTATTCCCATGACAAAAGATGCAAGTGTGCCTGCCTGCTGAATAGCATCTATTAAATGACAAAATCTTGTACGTTCATCATTCCAATGTCCTATCTTCTCATGTACAGCAATGTGAAAAGTAGCCAAACTTAAAAAGAGTGATGTGACTGGCACAACGAAAAGATTCACAAGGATCTTATAAGTGTTGGTTTTGTCTTGATTAATACCCAAAGGCTCCCACCCTATTTCCATTTCAATGCCGGCCAATAACAAATGGATTATTGTTACTACGACTAGGAATGGGCAATGCTATCCATTTAGTTTTCTCTCCCTTTCTCATTTATTTCCAGTCTTACATTTTTGTCCCATTTCTGCATTAGTTTTTTTTAAAAAAAATTACAAAATTTTCATGTGCAATGTGTGCATTTTAGTACAGAATTTTGTTTATTATATTTCTCATGGCAATTTTATTCAATATACATTTTTGAAAGTTCCCCCCACACAAATATATGCATTTTCATGCACACATTCCCCCTAATATGCATTCTTTTTTGAAGAATAGCTATGTTTCAATTTGAATATTAGTATAGGAAGTGCAAATTCAGCTAGCTCACATTAAATTGTGAACTGAACAAATTTCTCCCCATCCCTCATTGAGACCAATTCTGATTTCACCCCCTCTTAGAGATGAAAGATGTACTAACAAGGAACAGATCTTCACACACCAGTCTTAAAATCTCTTCACTGGCTGCCAATTAGTTTCCGTGCGAAGTATAAAGTGTTGGTTATCACTTTTAAAGCCCTACGTGGTTTGGGTCCAGGCTACCTGTGGGATCGCCTTCTCCCGTACAATCCGCCCCGCACACTCAGGTCCTCTGGAAAGAATCTACTTCAGTCAGCAAAGACTAGGCTGACAACCATAACCCAGAGGACCTTCTCTTCTGCTACTCCCAGACTGTAGAATAGCCTGCCGGAGGAGACTCATCAGCTTGACAGTATTTTAGCATTCAAGAAAGCTATCAAGACTGATCTCTTCCGGCAGGCCTATCCAGTGTGATTTTAGGATATTTTAGTATGTTTTTAGGATGCTTTTAGGATGTTTTTAAACAGTGTACACCATGTTTTTAATCAGTATTTTATGCTTGTTGTTGTTCCCTGCATCAGACCAATCGGAGAAGCGGGTAAGATATTATTATTATTATTATTATTATTATTATTATTATTATTATTATTATTATTATTATTATTAGACTGTGGGGTAAATGCTGGTGAATTGCAAGACCTGAAACTTATTTGGACAGAGTTAAAGACTTTTAATCTGGTAATATTTAATACGTTGACGATGATGATGATGATGATGATGATGGTAAGCAAAAGCAAGCCAAGCAAAAATGGCAAATGGGTTAAGTTTTATTCCTCAATACATCCATTGGTGCAAAGCTTACTTTAAAAAAAATCTGAAGTCCCCATTGAGCTGCATCACCGTAGAATACTGACCAGAATGTCACCCATTTGGCTTCTATTTATTTTATTTATTTATTTATTTATTTCATTTTTATACCACCCAATAGCCAAAGCTCTCTGGGCGGTTCACAAAAATTAAGACCATGAAAAGCATAATAAAAATTAGATTCTATAATGAATCTAATTATATACACACATCGGTTCTGTGCGCTCCATTTCCTTCATCCCTACTTGGTATTCTCTTGCACAAGAAGGGTAAAAATAATAACCTATAAAATTATCTTTTTACAGGAATGCATTGTTACAGCTAATAGGTGGTTACAGATCATACTTAAAAAAATATTATTTACCCCGATTTATTTACAAAGCCTTATGTAGGCCATATCCATTTCGTTAACATGAATCTAAGCATGGTTTACTCTGAAGTAAGTCACACGGAGTTCAATCGAACGTCCCTTCTAGCAAGTGTGGCTGGGGTTGCAGGTTGGGTCTCATTTTAATTTTGTCCAGTGCAATTTCTGTGTCCATTTACTCTTGGTGGTGGCTAACTCTAAACTAAATTATTCTTCCAGCAAATTTTACACAGCTCTTTCTACAGTCCTTTTTTCATTCTTTTACAGCTCTGTTTTCAATCTTGGCTTATCACTATCATATTTCATGGCCTGTGCTTCTGCGGGGAAGAATTCAATATTGAAGAACAAAGTAATCCAGGGATTTCCTTCATTTCTGTCCTTCATATCCTAGGGCTGTCCCAACTCAATGACCCAGTTTCGATTGTGTTGCATTTGGCTCTTGCTGACTGCTACCAGCCCATCTAATCCTTTTTGTGCCTTCTTATCACTCATTCTTGTAATTTGCTTTCCCTCTTTAATTTTGTCCTTTCTGCCTTCTCAGGCTACTACTGTGTATTTCTCCTCTTCTAAGAGGCTTGATGCTTCCCTTGCTGCTCTTTCATTCAGGTTGCTGGTCAGAAACACAAAGACATGACCAGGGGTTACCATCACATCTTGACAGTTAGCATTGCATTTTTCTCATCAGCAAGAGAGAAATGCAACATTTTCCAATCAAAGGCTGTGCCCCTTGAAGATTGCCATTATTGATAAGGGAGAATAGAAAATGAACCTTAAAATTGGTCATACTGAATGAACTACTATCTTCTGAAACTTTTCCCCATAATGCTAATCTCACTCCCCCCACCCCCAATAATGCTAATCTCCTGAGTTAAACTGACTTGAATTTCATAACAACTGTGTGGAACAAAATAAATTCCCCAGGGGGGAAAGGAACCAACCACAACATTATCTATTTAAGATAATAAAAGAACAGCACTGAAAAAGCATCCTTGGAGTCCTTGCATGAAATATACTAATGGTTGAAACATAACACTACAAGGACACAAATATTGCTATAGCCAGTAATGTAGGTATATCATAGGCATAAAATGCTTCTTGGAAAAAGCAGGAAAGTCTAAACTGGTGCCAGTTTTATTTTGCTGAATTTGCAAATTTACCTGTGCAAGTTTTACCAGATGGAAATCTGCTTCATGGATTTAATAACCCCTTATTCTGAGGACTAAAGTTTTCAGTGATACTAGAAATTCAGGTACACGGAAAGTTATCTAGTCATGTGTAAGGACACCTACCCATATCTCTTGGTATACAAGTAAAAAGAGAGGGGTAGCATTGATCCTCCATTTTCCACAAGAGATCCTATCAGTAGTGGATTTCTAGGCAGCTATATGCATTTCCTATTATCAGGGCAGGCTCTGTACACAAGAGTTGTGCTGGATCAGACCAAAGACCACATCGATGCAATAGTACCCTTCCACTCATATTCCTCAGCGACTAGAATAAAAAGTATACTGCTTTTTCTTCATAAATTTGTATGTGAACCACTTAGAGATTTGATTATAGTAAGTGGCATATATTAATAATACATACATTTGTCTAATCTCCTTTTAAAGTTGTCCAAGTTGGTAGACATCACTGTATATTATTATAGTGAATTCCGTAAATAAACTATGTGTTGTGTAAAGTACTTTCTTTGTCTTGAATCTTTCACTATTCAGCTTCATCGGAAGACCCTGAATTCTAGTATTATGAGAGGAGAAAAACCTTTTCCTGTCTACTTTCTCCACACTATGCATAATTTTACTCACCCTTTTTCTAAGCTAAAGAGCCCCAAACATTGTAATATTTCCTCAAAGGGGAGATGCTTCAGCCCCTTGATCATTTCGGTTGCCTTTTCTGCACCTATTGGAAAGAACTAAAGCAATTTGATGATACTCAGGTATGTGGCTCTGACATACTCATTATTTTTAGAAATTATAGGAGAATGGGCACATTTTTATACTGCTTGACACAGAGTACATGCTGATAGTTTTCCAGAGACCACCTGCAACTGCGTTTTTAGTCAATATCAAGAATATACATTTGTACAAAATGTATAATGCTTTGTACATTTGTACAAAAATAAATGAAAAAAGTTTAGAACACTGTTCTTTGAACCTTGTTATACTGCTGATGCACTATTCTGGTTTACTCGTTTGTCATGGACGATCAATCAGAAAACTTTCAAGCGATCTATGAATTAAAACTCATATTCAGCTACTGTTCTTTATCAAACTGCCCTTAAATAGTTCTAAATTGGTTTGAGTACCCGATTTTTATAATATTCAACTTTGAGAAATGTTCCAAAGTTTGGGGGTCAGGGAAAAAGAAAATGTGAGATGTGATTGTGTAAGTAGCTAGGCTTAACTTCAAAAGTAAATTAGGAGAGGAAATTAACAAAGATCTTATCATGCAATGGCACAAAATGAGCATAGGAAAAAGGCTCGGCTGTTGAATCCTTTACCTTTGGAATGAAGGTTATAATATTATATCTGTGGGTTTTGCAGACTGCCCTGTTTTTGCTTTATGTAATTATAGAACTTACTCAAGATAGAACTCCTCCCCACAGAATTTGATCAGGCCAATTCTAATGGTATAGAACACAGGTGAGCAATATATGATCCTCTAGACGTTTGGGCCTACAACTCCCATCATCCCCCAACACTGGCTATGCTGGCTAGGGCTGATAAGAGTTCTAGGCCAAACTATCTAGAGGGCACCAAGTTGCCCACCCCTAGCTTAGAAAGATGATGTAGACCTTTTCACAAAGTTAAAAAGAATCAATGTGCATCGGGACAGCTATGGATATCATTTGTAGAGTATGTCAGTGGGAAATGCTAGTTTGCTACCACCAATTAAACAGTTAGAACATATATATTAAAAGGAATGTATTTATTTTTTTTACAAAATATTCCTTTGAAACAGTTATTGACATATTAACAATATAGCCCCCTGCACACCCATTTAAAAATTTAGCAAACTGTTTTCTTTAATCCTCAATCCTACTCCAGCTGTGAATGCTGATTCAACTATAACATTTTTCCTCCATTGAAGAATGCCCACGAAGAAACAGGTTTAAAGATGAGAGGTGAAGGCAAGACCCACATGGATTACACAAGACAGATGACATAAGCAAGAGTGGGCAAAAAAACTAATCTTCCCCTCATGAAACATGCTTGCAAAATACAAGCTCCCCCCCGCCCCCGCCCTGGCATCTTAATGTCATATTCTTTCATACGTTAATATTTTTCATCACATTATAATCAGCCCACGGAGAAGACACTGTCAGTAACGCTCATTTCACTAGTTCCTGGTTTTAGAAGAATAGCTCTTTGTAATCTGTAACAAGGTGAATTCCTAAGTCAGACTCTCAGAAATAATTAAGGCAACAGGAACCAAGAAGCATCAGCAGATAACCATTCCGTAGACCATCAAGCTCTCATTGCAGAGCCCCAGCCACCACTTGCTGAACGAATTTCTTCCACAGGTGGTCCTACAACCCATGAAGCTTCTACCTTCCTTTTCTTCCTGGCTAGGTTATCAGAAGGAAAGTTATCATCTAGCCGGTCAAACTCATGAAGGCGGAAGCGAGTTGCCAGTTGGTTCACCATTTTTTTGAGGTCAAGGAATGCTGTGATAACCTGGAAAACAAGGAAGGCTACAAAGATGACATTCACTGCTCGTTCCAATGGTTGGATCTTCAGACCTTCATTTAAAAGCATGAAGAGAATTAAGGGAAGTTGTAAAAGGAGACTCAGAAGCCAAAATCCAGCTAGTTCAGGAACCTATGAAAGGGGGAAAATTGTATCAATATACTACCACCCTGACAACATGTCATCTCAAACTCAGACCATAATGGTGCAGAAAATATATTGGTCAGACTTCTACACCAGCGTTCTAAGTGCAAACGCTCAGGAATATAAATTCAGAGTCTTAAAGATTACAATGGGTAGTTTTTCAGTTCCACATTACAGGAAATCCAGGCTATCACTTTTCCCCAGCAGAAAAAGTTCTCGATCTATTGTAGCTGTTACGACTTTGAAGACAATCCTGTCAACAAAGTCAAGTATCTTTACCAGACTTTTCAGCCAGACATCATAGCCAGATGTCATTCTCTATATCATTCCAATGACAGGGAGAAGAGTATACGAATAGGACTTGGGGGCAGCAAGGGAAAGAAAGGAATAGATACAAATTGCTCGCTTGTCTCATTTCAACAGGAAGTATTGCATCTCAGCTGCTCTGAACAGTAGCAGAGGGGAAATAGTATTTATTGATCAGATTCTCATCTGTCTCTCTCCAAGTCAATAGAGAAGGGGCTTTCAGTCGCAATAGCTAGTTCTGATTGTGTTCAGGATAGAAAGAGAACCTTGGCCAAAAACTATATTAGTTTAATTAGCATGTTGGTCTGGTGTCTTATCTCTTGTACTGAGACCAGTTACTAAATTCTCTGTGTTTGCTTCTGAAGGTTGCAACCTGGTTGAGGTATATTAAGAATTAATTCATTCGAGAAGATGGTACTGAATTCAATTTTACATTCTCCCATGCTTCGTCCAGTTCAAACCACCTTAACCGGTTGTTTTGAATGGTAATCTTCAAGGATAAGTGCTTACCTTCTCCTGCAAATTTCCCATGTATCCCAGGTACAGGCGGATGATCTCTATCAGAGACGTTAATATAATGATAGTCACAAGGATGAACTTGTAATAGTCTGGTAAGACTGGATACTAGAATTGAGATACGAAGAAAAAGAATATGTAATCTAACTTACACAGTTGCTTTTTTGGAATCCATACCACAATCAGAATCTCATCAAGTTTTTCCAAAACTTACCTGCTTCTAAACCCATTACATTAGCAACAAATGCTACTACTCAAAACATTCTCAGAGGAAAACTTGATACATTACTACTACTGCCAGGTATGTTAATAAGAAATCACCCGTCTCCTTCTTGCAGAAAGGATAAGAAAATAAGAATGGAAATGTCAGGGTAACACCTTCAGGACTCACCTTCAGCTGCAGCATGGCTACACTGCTCACCCACCAAAATGGGAAAAACCAAAGGTTAAAATAGAGGGACATCTGCAAGGGCAAACCGGAGATGATTTCATTATCTGAAGACACAAAAGGAAGAAATCCCCCATCAACCACTTGAACGATATTGGCTTCTTTTTGCTGGAGGCTGCAGTCCTGTGCAGAGTTATGCTGGATTAAGCTGCACTGAACTCCAAAATATCCCTAGGTTGGGACTGAAAGAGGTGCTTCGGTTGAACCGCTGTTCCACGTGTCATGTCTGAACTTCTGAGCCTCATCAGATAGATATGCAGACCTCAGGGATAGAATAGCCTGCAGGGCATTTCGGGCTGTGTGGTGTGCGTGCCTCTTTCAAAAAGTTATTACAGTTCTTCCATTAGTAGTAGGGGGGAAAAGGAAAGGAACTTCTCATGAAAGCACTTGAGTCACTGCTGACTCCTAGAGGGACGCCTGATTTCGCTGACGTTTTCTTGGCAGACTTTGTAGCGGGGTGGTTTGCCATTGCCTTCCCCAGTCGCAGTTACCATTTCCCCAGCTTGCTGGGTACTCATTTTACCGACCTCAGGAAGAAAGGCTGCAATTAAATGTCATCGTCTCCCCTCCCTGTGTAAGGAACAGCCACGCTCAGGGCTGCTGCAGGAACAGCGGTGCTGGCAGGTTCCTGCGGCTAAGGACAGCCGGCAGGGTCCCATTTTAAGACTTCACAGGTGGGGCTGGCCTGAAAGAAGGGGGCATCCTCCTCCATCTAAACCAGTGGTTCCCAAACTTTTTCAGGTAACCGCCCCCTTGGTTCCACAAACTCATGCCCAGTGCCCCCTGCGTGCAACCCCTTGGGAAGCACCCAGCACAGGCTTGCGGAGGGAGGGAAGGAAAAGAGAGCGAACGCCTGTTTTGCAGCTGGGAGGGCACACCAAGCAGGGTATGTCTCTACATTAGCGTTTCAGTGCTTTTAAAACATTTCAATTCACCATTAAAACGACTTGTCTTAAACGATCTTAATACATGTGTGGATTCTTTCCCTATATGGCTTGGGACAAAACTACCTTCTCCCATAGAAATGTCCCTGGGTTTTAAGACCTTCTGGAGAGGGGCTTCTCAGAAAAGACCACCTCAAGCGCCCCCCTGCTGTCCCCTTGCCTCTCAGCGTCCCCCTGCTGCCCCCTTGCCTCTTAGCGCCCCCTGCTGCCCCCTTGCCTCTCAGCGCCCCCTGCTGCCCCCTTGCCTCTTAGCGCCCCTGCTGCCCCCTTGTCTCTTAGCGTCCCCCTGCTGCCCCCTTGCCTCTTAGCGCCCCTGCTGCCCCCTTGTCTCTTAGCACCCCTGCTGCCCTCTTGCCTCTCAGCGTCCCCCTGCTGCCCCCTTGCCTCTCAGCGCCCCCTGCTGCCCCCTTGCCTCTTAGCGCCCCTGCTGCCCCCTTGTCTCTTAGCGTCCCCCTGCTGCCCCCTTGTCTCTTAGCGTCCCCCTGCTGCCCCCTTGCCTCTTAGCGCCTCCCTGCTGCCCCCTTGCCTCTTAGCGCCTCCCTGCTGCCCCCTTGCCTCTTAGCGCCCCTGCTGCCCTCTTGCCTCTCAGCGCCCCCTGCTGCCCCCTTGCCTCTCAGCGCCCCCTGCTGCCCCCTTGCCTCTTAGCGCCCCTGCTGCCCTCTTGCCTCTCAGCGCCCCCTGCTGCCCCCTTGCCTCTCAGCACCCCCTGCTGCCCCCTTGCCTCTCAGCGCCCCCTGCTGCCCCCTTGCCTCTTAGCGCCCCTGCTGCCCCCTTGTCTCTTAGCGTCCCCCTGCTGCCCCCTTGCCTCTTAGCGCCCCTGCTGCCCTCTTGCCTCTCAGCGTCCCCCTGCTGCCCCCTTGCCTCTCAGCGCCCCCTGCTGCCCCCTTGCCTCTTAGCGCCCCTGCTGCCCCCTTGTCTCTTAGCGTCCCCCTGCTGCCCCCTTGTCTCTTAGCACCCCTGCTGCCCTCTTGCCTCTCAGCGTCCCCCTGCTGCCCCCTTGCCTCTTAGCGCCCCTGCTGCCCCCTTGCCTCTTAGCGCCTCCCTCCTGCCCCCTTGCCTCTCAGCGCCCCCTGCTGCCCCCTTGCCTCTCAGCGTCCCCCTGCTGCCCCCTTGCCTCTCAGCACCCCCTGCTGCCCCCTTGCCTCTCAGCACCCCCTGCTGCCCCCTTGCCTCTCAGCGTCCCCCTGCTGCCCCCTTGCCTCTTAGCGCCTCCCTCCTGCCCCCTTGCCTCTCAGAGCCCCCTCCTGCCCCCTTGCCTCTCAGCACCCCCTGCTGCCCCCTTGCCTCTCAGCGTCCCCCTGCTGCCCCCTTGCCTCTTAGCGCCCCCCTGCTGCCCCCTTGCCTCTCAGCACCCCCTGCTACCCCCTTGCCTCTTAGCGCCCCCCAATGCAATCCCACCGCCCCCAAGGGGGCAGTACCGCCCACTTTGGGAACCACTGCTCTAAACAGTCCTTGCCCACACCAGGTTTCTGCGTGTCCTGCGCTACCTCCATGACGACGGACGGCGTTAAGGCTAAAGCAGTCGGGGTTCTGCGCCGAGGCCCAAACCACCAGCCCGTTCTCTCGGCCGCGTTCCCCCTCCTGCTCCCGTCCCCCGGGGAGCCCCGGCCCCAGCCACTCCGTTGCCAACGCGACGATGCCGCCGTCGCCATCTTTGTCGTTGGCGCAATGCGGCGGCGGCAGCGGCGGCGCCTCACCCGCAATATTGTCGTCGCCTCTATTCTCGGGCCCGGTGCGGTTGTTGTCAATGAAGACGGTTCGGCTAAAGGAGCTCAGACGTCTCCTCACTGGCTCCGGCAGCGACATAGGCCAAAGTGGACGGGCTCCACTCGTTGCTATTAGCAACAAGGCGCGGCTTACCGCTTCTACGCAGCCGCAGTGGCCCTGCGACGCTCAGGCGGCCAAAGAGATAACAGAATTCCACGCAACCTACACTTCCGGATGCGATGAGACCCCCTCAAGAGTTGTTGCAGGGAGTAGAGGGGCCGTTTCCAGAGGATAGCAGGGGGCGGTCCAACAGACAAGAGTCTTGCAGCGCCTTAAAGACTAACATACTTGCTGTGGCATTAAAGCTCGCTTTGCGCCGTAATAAATGTATACATATCTTTTCATCGGCTTTGAAATGAAGATGCCCTCTCTTTTGTTCACAGGGTGAACCGGCTCCCTCATAGCATCATAAAATCATAGAATAGCAGAGTTGGAAGGGGCCTACAAGGCCATCAAGTCCAACCCCCTGCTCAATGCAGGAATCCACCCTAAAGCATCCCTGACAGATGGTTGTCCAGCTGCCTCTTGAAGGCCTCTAGTGTGGGAGAGCCCACAACCTCCCTAGGTAACTGATTCCATTGTCATACTGCTCTAACAGTCAGGAAGTTTTTCCTGATGTCCAGCTGGACATCCTTGGCTGAGTTCCGACGACATGCTAATCAACTGTGGGGGTAATAGGTACAGAATGGGAAACAACCTTTGATTAGCGTATTGTCCTAACTCAGCCATTGTTTTTGTTTTTAAAGAAAAACATGGGCTGTTGATGAGTGGGAAGGGAAGGAAGACGATAAGATGGCGAAAAAGGTAAAAGTGGGCTGGCTTTCAGCATATATGAACTTGATTTGCTTCATTTGTAAATAGCAGAAAACCAGTTAAGGCAAAAAAGATGGGATGGCTGCACAATGCCTTCTGTTTGGTCATGCTGGGAGGCCTCTGGAGGCACCCCCAAAATGTTGCTGTGTGGCCTGGTCCTGTTCAGGGTTCCAACCAACCATGGCCCCCTTCAGGATACTCCAATTCCCCCCTCCACTAGTCAGCAAGCATTACACTGAGCAGACTCAGTCTTCATTTCCCCCACCCTTTTTAGGGTAAAATTCTAAAGTAAAAAAGTACTGCTGCAGGGTTCCAAGCCTACTGGTACCTTCCTCTTATGCATGGAGGGTACTGTTTTGGCTGCATACAGATTCACACTTAAGAGAATGAGTTATGTATATAACAGATTCCTTCTGTTATATACATAACTCATATACAGATTCGGTGCTTTCCCACCTCTGACTAGGAAGGATATTGAGAAGTTGTTTTCTCACATGTCTAATAGCTGAAGGAAGATGAGTGTAACGCTGATACTGCAGCTGTGTCAAAAGTTTGAACTCCACTTTGCATTATGTTTATTTTATGCCAATAGTGTTTTAGCCACGACCAGTATAAAACATTGCAGTGACGCAGCTCCAGCCCAGATGAGTTATAATCTACACCAGTGCTTCCCAAAGTGGGCGGTATTGCCCCCTTGGGGGCGGTGGGATTGCATAGGGGGGTGTTAAGAGGCAAAGGGATGGCAGGGGGCGCTAACAGACAAAGGGGCAGCGGGGGGCGCTCGAGGTGGTCTCTCCAGAAGGTCCTAAAACCCAGGGACCAAGCAGGAAGGAGCAGCAAATTCAGCTGCTCTCCCACACCGCTCCTGCTCAGGAAGGACTTTCTCACTCACGCAGCCGCTCTCTCCTCCTATCTCAAGCCCACAGCGGCCCCACCAGAAGTAGGGGGTGGGGGAAGCGCCCACAGGAGGCAGCAGAGCAGGAAACAGTGGCGAATTCAGCTGCTCTACCCACTCTTCTCCTGCCTAGGAGGGCCCAGGGCTTCTTTCCTGCTGGAGCCACTGCCGCCTGCTCGCTCACTCCCTCCCTCGGCCATAGCTGCTCCCTCCTACAAGCTGCCCCGGCAGACCTCTCGCAATAGTTGCTGCACAAGGCGGGAGCAGCAGCCATGTGGCGGAGAGGAAGGAGCATGTAGAGGACGGCGGGCGGCAGAGCAGCTGCCAAAAACAGCAGTCAGCCGGCAGGCTGGGTGGGGAGCAGGACTGCTTGTGCTGCTGCAAGGTATCACCAGGCTCCCTTCCCCTGTCAGGAGTTGCAGATTGGGGCCATCTCCCCTCTGAGCTGCTGCTCTCCTGTCCTAATCAGCCCAGCAGCTATTGTGAGGCTTGGGGGGAGGGGGGGTTGGAGAGAGGGGGGGCTTGGAGGAAGGGGGGTTGAAGAGAGAGAGATGCTGTGTGTCTGTGTGTGTGCTCCCACCCCCCAAAAAATCTGGACTACAACAGGATTGGGAGAGAAAAGAAAAGGGGGAGGGAGAGAGAATTGCAATTCTCCAGGTCCTTCCTGGCTAAAGAAGATTCAGCAGCACCTTTTTCCAGAATGCTTGCTGAAACAACTCCTATCTGCCCTTGCTTATTTCAGGGTGTCCAACCCCCTTTTTTCAAGCGTTCTTTTGGTAAACATGGTATGTGTGTATCTTGTGTCACCATAAAAACAGAGCTGCAACACAATCCTAACTATGTCTACTCAGAAGTAAGCCCCACTGAGATCAGTAGAACTTACTCTGAGGTAAATGTGCCTGAAAACCAAGAGAGGGTGAAGAAAAGACAGGAGAAAATGAATTGTAGAAATAGAATAGCAAGGTAACTGTGGGATATTTAACCATATTTAAAGACAATAAGTAGTAGTACAGTAAAATTAGTGCCCCTTTACTTCAGTCCCAGCCAGATTTTCCATAGGAAAACTCTGTACCAGGTGGCAGATAATTATTTTAAATTTTAAATTAAAATACATTATCCTCTCCTATAACAAAATGGTGCTTACTCCTAAGTAAGTCTGTTCCACTGAAGAAGGAAATCCTATTTGATTCCTGTATTCATGCTAGTGTAACATGATAAGTTAAAGGCACAATTTTATGCATGTTTAGACAGAAAAAAGTCCTTCAACTCCTAGAATCCCCTCTAAATGGGAAGCACCCGCCCCAGGCTTGCCGAGGGAGGGAGGGAAAAGAGAGCGAACGCCTCTGTTTGCAGCCAGCATGGCAGGGCACACCAATTGGATTTTGAATAAAGTATTCAATTAATTGTTACTGTTTTGAATTTTATTGTTATTATCTTCCTTGGTGGGTCGTTGAAAACCACTATTCTGAATAATGATTTTTATAGTGTAGGGTAGGGGGGCGCTTGGCATGAGTTTGTGGAACCAAGGGAGTGGTGACCTGAAAAAGGTTGGGAACCACTGATAGCATATTTCATAGGCAGTGGTTTGCTAGTTTGATCCTAAAGGATGAAAGAAACAAAATAGGTAAAACAACTGGAAAGCTGCTCCTATGGGTTGGCAGCCTTTCTGGACCAGTGTGGGATATGGTACAGTGGTCTGCAGTTGGTAGCGGGGAATGGTGCAAATTGGCAAATTGGCTTCCTACTAGCGCCAAGCAGACATTAGAAAGAACCCAAGGTACTGCTTTTGGGAGCTAGTGTTGCATAACAAAACGAAAAAATTGTGGCGTTTAATAATAAGCAAATTGTTTTCTTGGAGGAAAGATGTATTTTGAAATTAACGCCTTAGTACTTACTAGAGATTAAGGCCGATTGAACACTATGGGACTTACTCCTGAGTAGATAAACATAGGACTGAGCAGTAAGGTGATTATTTACTTGGATGTCTTTCCTTTGCCATGTATATTCTTTAGGGCACCCATTCAACTATACGTTAAGCACATCAATATGGTGCATAGCAAAAGCAAAACATTAAAATGCGTATTTAAATGTTTAGACAGATGGTCATCAAAAGCATCCAATTTTTACAATAGCTTTAAAAGTTAGTCTTTGTTAATATTTCATTAATGTGTCTTATAGCGCTTATGAAGCAAAACCTTCGAACTGTTGTGTTTTTCACCTTATTTATTACATTTCTGTACCGCCCAGTAGCCGAAGGGGGAGATGTTTTTAAATGCTCAGTATATTCAGTTGCTTTTATTTGTGCTCATCCATGCACATTGCAAATAAAATAAATGCCCCTGACAGCCTATCCCTGAGCTTTATATCAGAGGAATATTTTTGTATCTACAGAGGTTCAGCTAAGTTGGTAGACACTGGCCAAGCTCCCAGACTTATGTCCTGGGGATTTTTTGGAAGCAACACTGAGCCATAAACACCAGATGCACTATAGCTTAGCACGTCTCAGCAGTTTTTACACTTGACATTTCAGGAACAGAATAGTTCGTTTAAGCGCAGCCAAGCCAGTGGTTTAGTGTTCCACCAGAAACGCTACCACAAGGCTACTTAATCTGTCAATCTTGCAATGGCCAACTCTTCCACTGGGCAGTTTCTGATTCTGTTCAGGGTGTTCCGAACTTCCCTTGCCACTAGAAGAACAGATGGCTAGGACTTAAATTGGAGGGGGAGTTGGAGGAGATAGGAAGCTTGTCTAGGCCTGCTTTTCACAATGTGTCTGTGAAGTTGGAGCCAAGTTTATATCTCGTCAGGACTTAAAGCTTGTGTGTATAAATTATAGTCCAGTCTTGCATGAAAATCTAATAAGAGGACCAATAAACTGTACAATATTACATGTCTCAAACTTCATATTTTGTAAGAATGGAGATGTGCTAGCCAAAAGAGGCTTTTATAATATGCTGCAAATATAATGCTTTTTAGTTCAAATGTAAAATATATAAATAAATAAAATTAAACAAAAGAATAGCTATGGAGGAGCACTGAACTGCAATATCCATCAGAAGAAGCTTAGATTTCTCCTCACATGAAGGAAGAGCATTGCCCCAGAATCAGCTCATAGTGGTTCTCTTTACCTGTTGAAGTTCTGTCCTCTACACAAAATATCAAGGATCTTGCCAGGCTTCTGATCACACCGCTCTCTAGTTACCTAAGCCTGACAAGCATTGCAAACTACAATTATCATGGTTGTGTGTGTGTATGTTAAGTGTAATTACCTTGACATCTTACTGCCAGAATAATGTTAAAGTAGCTTTCTTGGCTCGCACGACATCTTGAAAACATAATCCTCAAAGCACTCCACCGGTGTTAAGAACTTGTGAAGAGAATGGGCTTAATGCCAGCAGAGTGTTTTGAAGATCAGTTTGGTAGACTATCTTCTATTTATGTCACCAGCATTTTAACACCTGCTGAATGTTTTGTCTGGCTCAGAAGAATTAGGACTACTAATTAAGCCCATTTAGAGCCCATGCATTTACTCTGATTTGTTGCACATAATGCCGCAAAACGCATGCTACTCATCACGGTGTTGGCAAGCGAAAGGTCCCATCTTACTCTTACTGAACTCAGTGTTATTGACTGGTGAAGCTGATGCAAAACTGTGTTAATTTCCATGTTACTGTCTAGCTAACACCACCTTTAAGGGGTGCTTCAGTTTAACTGTCCATCTTGGATCCCTTTTAAGCAGTCAATTATGTATTTGCATAATTTTTGCATTGCTGTGATCTAAAAAAGGGGGAGGGCTTTTTGAAAAGCCTCACAAGGATTTGGTGATACTTCGCAATTTATGGTAGCCGGCAAAAGCTGTACATACTCAAAACAAAGAGCCATATCAATGTAAGGCATTATGATTATAATTCCATCCTGCTTCTGCACAAATCAAAGATGCATAAGCTATTTGGGCTGGAATTCAGAAGTAGCTCTCCCAGTGTTCATGCTTTCCCTATATTATGAATTATGCAGACTGCATCCTGGAAGCCAAGTCTTGGAGGACTGGATTTAACTGTCATTGTGTTGAGATTTGCTAACAACATACACGGCCTTTAGAAACCTCCAACTGAAACTGTATGTGATTAAAACTATGAAACTGCAATATGGAGCAGCACCGACCGACTCTCCAGGTCAACATATACATGATGCTAAGTGTGCCATTAGAAAGTATATTGGGTCTTTTACAATTTAACAGCAGGTGCAAGAGGGGTGATATTAATCAGAACCACAATGTGGTGGTGGGGGTGTGGAGGTTTAATCCTTCCCTCCCCAGCTGCAATCCCAATGAGCACCCCCCAGCTGGGTTTTTTTTTTAATCTAATAGTACTGTGTTTACATTGGGGGAGCGCTGCCCCTGACGCGCCTTTCAATGGGCAGCTCTCACTTGCTCAACAAGGGCTTGCCGCTCGGATATTTTAGCCTGTCATAGACATTTTGGGAGTACATTTTTTTATTTGTGAGCTGCATTACAAAACTCAGAAAAGTGTGAATATTGCCGTATTTTCTGGGAAAGCTGACCTCTGGAACACTTTTGGAGGACAATTTAGAAAAAAGGAGAATTCAAGCATTTGTTTTGAGGAAAAAAGAAAAAAGTAAAGAATTACATGGACTTTGCAAACAGATGTTAGAAAATGAAAGTAAAAATTTGAACTCGATCCAAGATACAGAGGTTGCAGTGAATAAGAAGTTTAAAAGCTTTGGTTCAAGATTGCAGGAGGCTGAACAAACAGTTAAAGACATGAGAAGGTGGATCAAATGACAGGTTGCTATATTGCCTTCCAGTACTGAAGATTGTAAATAGCTGAGAAGTGGAATTAATGACTCTGAAACTGAAACCCAGTTTAAGAAATGTCAGGCATTCGACCACCAATCATGAATGGGCCCATGCACCCACGCCCTTTGGTAGCACTGCTGGATGGCAGGGATTGTACGGTAGAAATGCCAATTCTGAAGGATGTAGCTACTGTTGCATTTTGTGATGCACAGTCTACTCAAGAAATTCATGAAAAGGTACTAAATGAAGCAGTGGGTGCCCTGATGTATCACACCATCACTTTAACTCGCGAAGACCTGGAGAAATTTAAAGCACTTTGAATCATTGTTCGGATTGGAAGTGGTTTTGATAACATTGATATTAAATCTGCCGGGAATTTAGGGATTGCAGTTTGTAACGTACCAGCTGCATCAGTAGAAGAGACAGCAGACTCCACAATGTGCCACATCTTGAACCTGTACAGATGAACCACCTGGCTTCATCAGGCTTTGCGAGAAGGCACAAGAGTGCAGAGTGTGGAGCAGATCCGGGAAGTAGCTTCTGGAGCTGCAAGAATCAGAGGGGAGACCCTGGGCGTTATTGGCTTAGGACGAGTTGGGCAAGCAGTCGCGCTTCGTGCAAAGGCCTTTGGCTTCAATGTCATTTTCTATGACCCGTACCTCTCAGATGGCATTGAACGTGCTCTTGGACTTCAGCGGGTGAGCACTTCTCAGGACCTGCTGTTTCACAGTGACTGTGTCACTCTCCACTGCAGCGTAAACGAACACAATCATCATCTTATCAATGACTTCACCATTAAACAGATGCGGCAAGGGGCCTTCCTTGTGAACACAGCCCAGGGTGTTTACATTGGAGGACTGCAATGCAGGGGTGAGATTTTCATCAGGATTATAGCCGGGAAGGGTTAAACCTGCCCTCACCAGCCCTTGCATCTGTTATTATATATATATATATATATATATATATATATATATATATATATATTTATTTATTACATTTTTATACCGCCCAATAGCCGAAGCTCTCTGAGCGGTTCACAAAAATTAAAACCATAATAAAACAAACAACAGGTTAAAAGCACAAATACAAAGTACAGTATAAAAAACACAGTAAAAAAGTACAGTAAAAAAAACCTGACATGCTTTATAATGACACATTTAGTGTCACATCGAGTTTGCCAGTTGGTTGTCCATTAATAACTGGAGGTCACACACACACCCCTTTTCAAGGCCTACTACAAACTGTGGGAAAGTAATGCCATTTAAAAAATTAAAAAAATAAAATAAGGCCTTATTGTAAAGCATTACTTAAAAACTCACATTGCCACCTATTACTTAAGGTTTGCACACAAACTCTAAACCTTACCTTGTTTATCCCAGCCTTATAACGGAGGTTGTTAGAGTTCCTATTATACACAACAGAGACTGAAACTGAGACATGAATGTCCTGAAACAGCCCAGACAGTAAAAATCTATGCTACAGCTGAATCAGTTTTTAAACCTAGTCCTCCGAAGTCCAAATCTAATGGAATACGGTTATTATTAACTCATTCTGAATAATATTACACATATCCTTCTAATCTCCCCAAGCTGGTGAAAGAGCAACAGGGTACCAAATACATCATACTTGCCCCTCATCCAGGCCCCCTGAATCTACCTTTGAATCACTGTAAGCTCGGAACATGGATCCTCTAGGCTTGTGCTGCAGCCAAAGGTGCAAGAAGCATCCTGAATCCCTTCAGTTACTATAAGGAAATTAAAGGCACATCTCCCTTCTAAATGGTGTCCCTATCAAATAAACCACGGGTGCACAAATCTTTTCAACCCTAAGGACCACATCTGGTGTCAAATGGAGAGCTGTGGGCTGTACATATGCTTGTGTGTATATGTGAACACACACACTATGCGTGCACAAACACTGTTTCCACACATACATACTTCCCTCTCCCCCCCCCACACACACACATACAAACCTCATCATGCAGAGATGGGGTGGTTTACGTTTCCATTCTCTGCCCACTACAATCTAGGGAAAGACTTTTGCCTCTCCTAGCAATCTCCAGCAAGAGCGCTATTTATTTATTTATTACATTTTTATACCGCCCAATAGCCAAAGCTCTCTATCCCAGCACCCCACACACCACCGTCCAGCTGGGTTGCAGGGGAATTTGGGCAGGCTTCCTCAAGGCTCCGCAGGCCAAATCAGGAGTGGCCAAGGACTGCATGTGGCCTGCTGGCTGTGCATCCTTGGAATAAATGTATATGCTTCTGGGCTTCAAGCCCTATTTCAGGTGTTCTGAACCTGAAGAGAGCAAATGTGTGTGAGGAGAGGGAGAGCTCCAGTCCGACTGCATTTGTCACCCTGTACTCATGAGGAGACGCACCCCTCGATCCATGGAGGCTCCCCAAGGGAGCCAAAACCCTGGGAAATCTGGGTTCTTGCTTGTGCAGAGAACCTCCACAGATCCAGGAGGCTCTCACCTTCAGACTGTCACCCTTCACAAGAATAGCTCCTCCAGAGAGAGAAATGGAATTATTTTTACGTTGAAAATGTATCTTATTTCTTTTCTTGGTGCTTAAACTGCCAATTAAAAAATTCTTGGTGACTCAGGAATTATAGATGTCTGTACAAATATACCTTGATGTCTTTAAAGAAAACAAAGGAAACGCATTACTGCCACCACCACCCCTGCAAAATCTGGATGTCGTATTGAAAGCATTTTTACAACCACATTTTGTTTTGGCATGGTCATAGCGTCCAAGAATCTGGCGTGTGTTCCTCATTAGATTCCTGTTGTGGCCTGTTAGGCTTGTGAGCCAAACAAACTGTTATAAAGTAAGTCCTGGAGCTAGCTGTGCATTCAATAGTTCATGAAGGCAGCCAAGATCTGCAATAAGGTCAAAGAGCGGGAGAGAGAGTTCTTTGGAAACTCAATAGTCTGTCAACAGTGCTAGTGGAGGGAGAGAGAAAAAACAAACCCTGAAAATGCAAACACAGAGAGCTATGGATTACACTGGCCAACTTCTAAACTCCGTACCTTCAGAAAGGAAACAGAGATTTCCCTCTAATTCAACATGTGCAAAAATTGAATGGTCACACTTGTTCTGTGTTACCATTATTGAGATAATTAAAATTGCATGCATTCACTGCTTGTGCCCATTGCTCCTGTTAAAGTAAACTCAGGCAAGATTTATAGAGGAATATGAACACATATAAAGATTGTGCACCCCTGCTCATACTATGTCCTTCCGGTCATGTTTAAGTGCACTTATTATGAGTGTTGGTCTAATTGCTTGTAATGATAGCACACCAGTGACTAAAGGGCCTTTCTAAAAGTCTGCAATGATGGGGCCTGGCAGACCCCCAACGGCAACTTATTCCAGAGGTGTGGGGCTAGTGCAGAAAAGGCCCTCTCTTGTGTATTCACCCAGCTAATGCCCTCACAGATAGGGTGACCATATTTTGGAAACCAAAAAGGAGGACAACATGGCCACCCTATGAGGGGGTGCCCACCAACATGTCCAACCCCCAAGGGGGCATGCTCACCAACATGTCCAGCCCCCAAAGGGGCATGCCCACCCAAACATGGCCTTGGTCACAGGTCTGATTTCACAGTACACAATTAAGACAAACCTGTTCTACGTAACATCTTAATTTTAAAATCACTGGAATAAAGTATAAGTGAGACATTCAATGTATCTGAAATTAACTTCACTCATTCCTACTTTTGTAGCTTTTGCTGTACGTTGAAGCTTTTGCTATACTGTGTGCTCAGCTACACCAAGCAGGGTATTCCACTATGAAAGCGGTATATAAAAGACAGGAGCCACACTATTACTTTATAGATTGATTGAACTGCACTGCAGGATCTACACTACTGCTTTATAGTGGTACTGAAGTGCACTGACAACTGTTGGGACCCATGACACATCTACACCAAGCAGGATATAACACTATGAAAGTGGTATGAAAGCAGTATATGGTATGTGTCATGGACCCCAACAGTTGCCAGTGCACTTCAATACTGCTATAAAGCAGTAGTGTGGCTCCTGCCTTTTCTCTACCATAGTCTAACCTTTCCTAACATTTAACACTGTTTCCCCATCACCTTACTGCATACTGCTACCACTGAACAAATGAAGCAGTTGACAAGTATACAACAAACAAACAAACAAGCATTCAGAAACAGTATAAACTATTAGCCTGCAAATGTTAGCCATGGAACAAAATGGACTAAAGGCTACCACCTCTTAGCTTGTTTCAACTTCAACCAGACATAACAGTCAAAAACAACTGAGAAAAACACACCTACTTCATTGAAATTGCAATACCTAATGACAAAAATATTGCAGAAAAAGAAGAGGAAAAGAGAGAGAAATATACACCATTGGCTATGGAAGTTAAAGAACTATGGCAACAGGAAAAACTTACAATTATTTGTTAGTCACATCAGTCACCAGCATGACATCATTGTTTTTTTTACAGAAAACCTCCAGAAGTTAGGCCTACCAAAATACATGCACGCCAACATCTAGAAAGCAGTCATACTTAAATGTTCAATAGTCAGGACATTTCTGAATCAGTAAAAGTCAGCATGACTTGGCAAAGCCCATCATGTTCATCTAGAAAAACCACCACAAGCAAGAGAGAGAGATGATGATGATGATGATGATGATGATGATGATGATGATGATAATAGCAAACCCTGTTAATTTTTTAAAGTTTCTTTAAGAAGGATGAACAATTGTCAGCCTCTGTTACAAAATATACGTCATGCCAATTATAGCAAACAAATTGGAAAGAAAGGTCTATGAGTCTAAAATGCATTATTTAATAGGAACATCACCTCCAAATCATCCCCCAAACTCACAGAAAACTACAGCCACAACAACATCACACTGATTAGAACATTAGAACATGGACCCAAAATGTTTTGGACCTGTGGGCACATTTGGGAATGTGAGAAACTGCTCTGGGCACCACCACAAAACTAGATGTGGCTAGTCACAAAATGGCTGCCATGGAGGCCTAGCTAGTCAAAAGAGAGCTAAAGACGGAGGCGGAAGAGCAAGGCTAGAGGCCAGAAAGGCAGATAAAGAAGACGGTCCTAACATTTTTCAAGATTTTCCTTAAAAATAATAGTTTTGAAGGGGGCTGGGAGGGCACAGCTTCACATAAAATTATTCAAATAGTCTTTTATCAAAAGGTTTACACCTTCACCTTCACACAATTGTTCTTTTCTGAGGCGTCTAAAACAACCAAAAACAACTCTTTTTTCTTTTGACCAGTAAAAACCAGCATGCCTTGGGTTGCGCTGCAGTTCCACTGTCAAAACAACTCTGCCTGGCCTGCACCCCATAGGTCCAAAAGTACACTTTCCAATTCTATATCACGAAACACACACAGCTGTAGCCCTTGTGTTGGCCTTAAGAAAAATTCCAACACCCATATTCACGTTATACATTAGCGTTATGAAAATTAAATGATAGGGGTCTTTGGGTTAAATTAGAATGTTGATTTCTGAAGTAGACTATTCCAAGGAAGCACATGTGCAAATCTAGCTTGAATGAGAAGCAAACACATGTGTAAGAGTGAAAGGCTCAACATGGATGAAAGGCCAAGCCAAGACTAGTGCCACTGAACAGCAATAATGCCCATGGTTACGACGTTGCTAAGGTAATTGTGACATGTCCTCCACTTCTTCATAAGCCAGGAGGGCAGAGTTGCTCAGTGTGGGAAGAGGCTGAATGCTTTCAGACCACAGTTGGTTAGATCATCGGTTTCCGATATCTTAACAGAGAGAGAGAGAGAGTGAGAGATGTAAGTGGAATTTCTTAGCAGCTTCTGCATTCTTGTCTGATCATTGTTCACCATGCTCCCTAGTGGGTTCCTTCTTCTGGTGGGATTTTCTATAAAAGATCCAGATATTCAGAGAAAAACTTACATACCTCCCCCCTACCCCGCCCATATCATTGAGAAGGGATGGGGAAGATCAGCAAATTATTCTTTGAATGTTTCTGACCACCCTCCTCCCTATGTAAAACATCTCAGGGTAGGGTACAAGTCAATCAAAGTAATTTGACATCAAGTCACTGGGCTCCTGTATTTGAGTGATTTATAGCACCCTCATGACTGGCTGCTCACGGATGTTCGTGGCTCATGTTGACGCTGCCATGAGCCACCTGTAAGTCTCCTTTTCCCAGTCTTTACATTAAAAAATAAGGCTCAAATAACCCGACTCTTCTAAAATATGTTGGGATTTGTCAGCATTTCCTGCCATGTGCAGGTGAAGCTGCGCTGCAAAAGAACCACTAGAGGGTGCTGTCCCATTCCAGGGTGACCATATGACAGGAGAAACCCAGATTTGTTAGGATTTTTGGTAACAATTCTGGTAAGTGGGGGGGGTGTGTGTTATGAAATCTAAAGACAAATCTGTATTTTTCCCATCCTCCCAACCCAAAGAGCAGCTCTGCTTTAATGAGAATTAAGCCACAGCAAAATCCCACAATCCAATATAGCATCAGCCACAGTAAGCCCCAAAGTTTAGTCCTGCAGATCAGGAGGCCTCTGCAAGCCCCGTTCCTCATGTTCTCCTCACTCTCTTCCAGGCTGTCCAAGCTGCAGCGCTTATTTCACTCCCACCAATCTAAGGTGGACCCAAAAAAAGGAAGCGGCAAAGAACCGGGAGCCGCTGCAGCCACGTCCTCTGGAAATCGCAGGGGCTGGCAGTTCCCCTCTTTCCTGAGGAAGAATAAGATCAGGCCCCTGCAGAAGGATGGTGGGCTGAGCCCAAAGGCCAGATGGTTCCCCATTTGTCCGTGGAAAAAATCCATCTTGCTGGACAATGGGGGACAATGCCCTGGAGCCCCCAACATCGTGGCCCAGGGAGATGCATCTGCACAAGACAAAGGCCACAACTCACAGAGATGCCTGAGTGCAGGTGAGGAGAAGCCCAGGACTTGGGAGGGGAGGGGGAAGCTCATCAGGAAAGTGCAGCACCGCTGTGTATCCAGCCAAGATAGTCAACTTCGGCTATTCAGCGGAATAAAAATGCAATAAATAATAAGTAAAATGACATGACATGGGCTTGGGGGAAATTGCAAGGGTTGAAGAAGTAAAAAGTATTGACGGAAAACCTGAAAAGTGGGAGGGGACACACACACACACACACACACACACACACACACCCCTGTTGGGTTTAAATGGAAAACTGGGGGAGCTGGAAGGGAATAGATAGGCTGCCATCATGAAACGGAAGCACTCCACATCCTGGGAAAGTGCGTGTCAAAAGCCTATGAGCTTAAAGAATGCTGATGGCAGTGGGGCTGGAAGAGAGGGGTGGGAGATCATGTCTGAAGCAGTGGAGGGGTGCAGGATCGGTCCTGGTGATCAGCTTGTCCACCAGTGTCAATCTGGACAGCTGGATGATATCGGGGTGGAACAGCTGAAGCCCCGCCCCACCCCACCTGTAAGCCCCACCCCTGGCATCATCTGGGCCATTTTGCTTCTCTCCATGCAGAGAGAACTCTGTGCCCACCAACCTAGCAGATTCATATGGGAGGAGGTGGTCCTTCAGCTATCCCAATCCCACGCCATTTAGTATATTACAGTTAGCACCAGCGCCTTCAGTTGTGCCTGGAAACAGAGGGGCAACCACTGCAGCTGATACAGGACTAGTGTAATATGGTCGACAAAGGACTTACCAGAAAGCAATCATATAGTGATCTCTAGTATAGCTAGAGTGACCAGATACAAAAGAGGGCAGGGCTCCTGCAGCTTTAACTGTAGTGATGAAGAGGGAATTTCACCAGGTGCTGCATACATACAAAGGACACCTGATGAAATGCCCTTTTCTATACAATTGTTAAAGAGACAGGAGCCCTGTCCTCCTTTCCATATGGTCACCCTAATTCCACGCTAGTTGCCGTTTCTGAATAGTCTTTGATCCATTGCACCTATAACTGAGAAAGGTTGGGGCATGGGAAGTTTGGGTAACATGGGATTTTGGAGAGACAGGTTGGGCGGAGGGAAACGGAGAGGATTCCTCCAGGGATCTATGAGTAAGAGAGGAAAGGAAATAGAACTGCTCCCCCCCAACTCCACTAGAGATAAAAAGAATAGGAAGGGCAAGCCAGGGAGGGCAGGAATGAAGGTGTCTACTCATATCGCTGCCCCACTCCTGAAACATCCCCCCAAGGGCCTCAAACAAAGGCACTATAGGTTAGTAAGGTAAGGTGGGCTTCCTTGAGAAGGATCTGGCTCTGCCTTTGGTGAAGGAAGGGGATATGACTATGAGCTCCATCCGACAAGCTCGTTACTGGGCACTCATGGAGTTTGCTCAGGTCCCTCACATGACGTCGCCTGCCCCTTCTGGCCTTCCTTGCATGACAAAAAAAACCCCTCACTTACTCTGATGTTTTTTAAAACTCGGAATTGCTGCTGTCTCTCCTGCTACTTGCAGGAGAAGCAGCGCCATTAGAGCAGCAGACTCAATGGGCCTCGTGCTCATTCTGTACTTCCTCTTTTGAAAAGAGGAAGTAACTGAGGAACAAAAACACGGGCGGAGAAGTGACGGTAGGGAGAGTGTTAACCCTCGGTGTGATGGGGCTTTATGTCTACATGATCTGTGTGTTCCCTCTCCCCCCCACCCCAGAATCCGCATCACAGACAAAAAGTGACATCTCCTCTTCATGCAAAGCTGAGGATCTGTGCATCATCATCCTGGAGCGTATGCGCGATGGAGAGGAGGTAAAAACAAAAACAAGCAAGCAAACACTTCCGCAGAGATATTCCCCTCACATGTAAGAGACCTTTAGGGCTGCCCAGCCATTGCCTTTCAGCAGTCAGGCGGAAGCTGCATTAAAACTGTGCAATTCAGCCAGTGGTACTAAATCCACCGCTATGTTCCCCATAAAAATCCCCATGGACAAGAGCCTACACTACTGTACGCTTACTCAGAAGTAACGCCCATTCAGCAGCTGTGTCTTCATTTAGTCTTCTCCTCCTCCTTTCTTTTAAAGTAGCTTCCACTTCCTGGCTTCTGCCCCTTTGGGTGGTTGCTTCTTATTCACTCGTGTGACCATGAATCAGCCCAGAATGACTCAGGTCCTGTTCCCTGTAGAAAAGCGGGCTTTAATTAATAGTTTTTTATGTGCAGCCCAAAGAATTCCTCTTTAAATTAAAATCTTGAATAATCACAATTGAGCAATTATGATGAAAAGAAAAGAATATGAATGAACCACGCCCCTGATTAACAGCCTGACTCTCTTCCTACCTCCAGATCAATCGGGATGACAAAGAGGACATCCGCTTCCTCGACAGCGTCTCAGCTTTATGTACGGCCATTAATGAGAACCGTCAGGAGCAACTGGAGCTTCCATGCTCCAAGGGGGAATTGGCACGGGCCATAGTGGTGAGTGAGAGGCAGCACCAGAAATCTAGTGGGGAAGTGTCAGCGAGGCGGTGGGTGGAGAGCCCAGGGTTCGAATTTGGGGGAGGTTTTGGGGAGGTCGTAGAAAGAGAGACTATGCAACCATTTAGAATAGGATCACTACTTCTACCCATGATAGTATAGAATTGTAACTCCTGTTCTGGGGGTTATGCGGAGGGCTCCAAGGTGCCCGAGGGCTCAGACAAAACCAGTCGGAGGGTGAGGTTGGGATGGAAGTGTAGGACTGGGGCTGGAGCAGCCCTACTGGAGTCCCTATGGGGAACTGGCCCTCACTTGCTCTGTTCTGCCTACTTGGTTTTCTCCTAGGTGGTTATGGAAAATCTCCCGATGCCTTCTGCACTGTCGCCAGTGCTCCCTAGTGCCATGGCCGCAATCCATCATTTGAGGTATGTCTTTTTGGGGGAGAAGGGTCAGGGAGGGGGAGATCTATAAGGGACAGATAAAGGCAGGGAACAGAACATTTTCAGAAAAGCAAACAAAATAGTAGAGGCACAAGAGGAAGCCAGAAAGCAACCCACCCATTAAAAAACCACAGTCTGTCTCAGCAGCCCTCAATGCTATCAAAACACCAGAGAGCCCTCTGAGCTCCACAGTGCAGAAAAGGGCACTCAGGAGCGATTGTATCCGTGGCCTGTAGCACTTCCCCATTCCACAGCGCGACAAGGGACTCAACAGAATCGCCAGCTCTAGTTACTGAAAAATGCCCCAATGCATTCAGGGATTGCTGGGATTCCATAAGTCTTCACTGGTGGGCCATTTTAATAGGTCCCCCAGTCCTGTGTTGGGCCAGTGACAACCTGGGACAGCTTGATGGTTGTCATGAAAGACATGATGTCCCAATTTGGTCCTATTAAGGCATAGATGTTGGAATCTCCTGGAAGCAGAATCCTGAAGATTTCCAACATCACATCTTAGACCACCTCAGCCAGGGAATCCACTGGGCAGCAGGGTGGGCAGTACACTCACGGTATGCCCAAGTACAGGCGTTTGCCTCGTGTTACCTTGGGGGACCTGACCTCAGTGCCCAAGGATCTCGTCCTCCTTCCCCTTCCACCCCTGGTGGGGACTCCCTCGGTCCTCGTCTCTGCACCTCTTGGTGTTCAGAGTCTGAAGGTCTGTGCTTCTCCAGGCCCAAGTGGAGCCTCCATGTAGGAGATTTGCAAAGGGAAGTTTAGAGCTGGTAGCCAATCATCCTGAGAGGGATAAAATCAAATATCAGCTCTCTAGCACAGCTAAGCCTATTATGTTTAACACAGGCAAATTTGCCAGGGAAACTTCCCAACTTAGGCAAGCCTATAAGGCTAATGCTTTTGTCGAAGGACTTCACCTCTTGTGCATGATCTAGGTATTGTATATGTTTGATTTGTTTGGTGGTAAATTTCCTTATTGATCACAATTTGTAATTGGCATAAGAAACATGATTTGGAATGGGCAAGTGCCAGGCAAGCTATCGGTTCGGGCATCAGTTACTTTCTGATGGAGTCAATCTGGATGGCCGCCCCTCCCTCTAATACTTTCCCCTCCGCCCTGCCAGCAAATTCAGGCCTCCCCTTGCGCCGGAGCTGGAGTCCAGCCTCCTTCGCTTGGCTCTGCAAGCTGTCATCAACGTGGATGTGGCCAGCAGTGATGCCAGCGACCAGGTAAGTTCATGTTGAGCTCATCAGCACTGTGGCAAATGCTCCTCCTTCAGAGCCTGTGGTACTTGATTCCTTACCTGAATCTCTGAGTCAGTTTCTGCATTTGGGGCGCAGCGGGCAAAACTCTGTGCCCAGAAAAAGCAGGAAGGGGCGGCGGGGGGGGGGGGAGGGGGAGAGAGTTATTGTTCATAAGCTCCATCTTATAGTCCAGAATCCACAGGACCACTTCTAGTACAAAAGTCTCTGTTCGACAGGCAGAACGACACAGCTTTGTGTCGCCTGCATGCAGGAAGGCCTTGTTAAGGAGGGACTCCAGCAAGCACAGTGTGGCTTTCTCTTTACTTTCAGGCAGCATACAGGAGATCTTTTGCAGCCCTGGAAGCAATGCTGGAGTCCTTACTAGAGGAGGACCCAACGACAGCACACCTCCTCCGAATCCTAGATGTAAGTACATTGAAGCAAGGGTGGAAAAGACATTTTTATGTGCTGGATAGGGTGACCCTATGAAAAGGAGGACAGGGCTCCTGTATCTTTAACAGTTGCATAGAAAAGGGAATTTCAGCAGGTGTCATTTGTATATATGGAGAACCTGGTGAAATTCCCTCTTCATCACAACAGTTAAAGCTGCAGGAGCTATACTAGAGTGACCAGATTTAAAAGAGGGCAGGGCACCTGCAGCTTTAACGCTTGTGACAAAGAGGAAATTTCACCAGGTTCTCCATATATACAAATGACCCCTGCTGAAATTCCCTTTTCAATACAACTGTTAAAGATACAGGAGCCCTGTCCTCCTTTTCATATGGTCATCCTAGCGCTGGAGGTGAAGGACAAGATGGATTAATAAGATGAATATCACTGAGGAGCAAATTATTTGGGGGTGCACAACTGCCAGTAGCATGTCATCAAGACTGGGGAAGATGTTCGCCCAGCACAACGTTTCTGAGGTGTTGCTTCCCCTTACAGCACATCCACTTCTGGTTCGAGTCGAAGGATGTGAAGGAGAGAGCCAGGGCCGTCAGGAACAGCGCCTCCATCCTTCGCTTCTCTACTAGGATGGCGGGCTTTGACGTAAGTAGCCCACAGGTGCAGACAGGTGCTTTGGCTCAAAAGGGCTGCAGAGTTCTGGGCTGGAAAGCAAGAAACCTAGAGAAGTGGGCCAAAATTCCCATTGCTCTTTCCCTTTGCTGTGCGGACCACATTGGGGTTCCTTATAGCAAAGTGCCATCGTTCTGAGCTTCCTCGTTCAGCTTGCTTTGTGAGGGAGTTGCTCTTCTGGCAGTATACAGATCGATGGAGATTAAAATCCCACTTTCTCTCCTTCCCCCTAGAACACCTGTGAGCTCCCACAGCTGGGCCGCTATGTAGCCGAGCTCTCCATTTGCATCAATGACTCCCAAAACATCATCGGTCGCCAGGCCAGGGAGGGCGTCTTCCGCTTGTATGAACTAGCGGTCCACCAGAAAGGTAAGTTAGCGACAGCAGCTACTTGCTGGAACATAATGCATTCTACCAAATGCCCTGGTTTCCTATACCAAGAGAAACTGAAGAGCAACTATTTATTTATTTATTTATTTATTAGATTTTTATACCGCCCAATAACCGAAGCTCTCTGGGCGGATCACAAAAATTAAAACCATCATAAAACTACCAACAGGTTAAAAACACAAATACAAAATACAGTATCAAAAGCATACTGTCTCAGTTCTTGTCTCAGTTCTTCACACAAGAGACTACCATCTTATTCAGTTGTAATTTCCTGATACCGTTCTCCCTTCCTGAGGGCCGGACCAAGACATTTGGCTGTCTGAGGCACAACCAGGCGTGCCCTCCCCACCCTATCCCCTCCCACCACACCCCACTCCGCCATCCAAAGCCACCACCCAAAACCAGCCAATTTATTTAGGCAGTTGAGGCAGAAAACCTTACACACACCCCACTCGCCCCCAGTAGAAAAAAAATACAGTGGTAACAACCTGAATAACTAAAGATTTGCTGCCCTCAAAGTCTGCTGCCTGAGGAAGCCACCTTTACTCTGCCTGATGGGAAGGCCCGCACTACCATAGGCCCCCGCCTTGTCCCCTGTTTCTTGGCGTTCAAGAGCATGTGAGATTCCTTCTGGTGAGGCAGACTTGAACCTTCTTTACCTCAGTCTTGCCTTAGACCACTGTGACAATTAGTCAGGAGAAGCGTCAGAGAAATCCTCTTAAGATTTCTCCAGAGAGCTCCGGCTATTGGGTGGTATGGAACTGTAATAAATTAATTAATTAATTAAGAGATAAGTCTGGAGGCAGCCCTCACAAACCCAAGAGCCGCTATGTGAGAAAGATCCAGAACCATCATGAGTGGGCAACCTGGGGCCCTCCAGAGGATGCTGGATTTCAACTCCCATCATCCCTCACCATTGGCTAGGCTAGCTGGGGATGATGGAAGCTGCAGTCCCAAAACATCTGGAGGGTCCCACATTCTCCTTTCCTGCCATAGATCATCATGTTCAGACCAATAAAGCTTTATCTCTTGGTGTCTCTCTGTCAGGGATGACCATGGACAACACAGAGGAGCTCTGGAGCAGAAAATATGAGTTCGAACCAAAGCTGCTCTCTTACATTAACATCATGCGAGTTGGAGAGGTAAGAATGTCCCTCTGAGAAGGCTCCCCCGCCCCCGTGATGAGGATATTACTTGTTATTTTTTTACCTAGTACAACCAAAGTACACGGCCCTTTATAGAGTAACCTGAGCAGAAGAGACAGGTTGGGACGTACAATTTAAATTGTGAGTGTGTAAGAAAATATTGAAAGAGAAAAGGGAAAGGAAGAAAGGTGAATATATATGCAAGTCCAATAGACATCTTTTGACTTCGTTTTGGTGGGAAAAGAAGACTGTGGCCCTGTTCAGAAGACATCTTAAATCATAGCTTTAACCACGATGAATAAGGCAAAAAGCCTTATTCACCATGGTTAAAGCTGTGGTTTAAGGTGCCTTCTGAACAGGGCCAAAGAGATGTTCATTGTCTATTTTTAGGTGTTTGGAAAGATCTTTACCGAAGAGCAGCGAAGGTCTTTTCTCAATGTGGCTCTGCTCGCCATCTACCACCCCCTGCTAAGGGTGTGTGAAGCTGGGCTCCTCCTGGTCTACTCCCTCCTGGGCAGTGGAGAACAGCTGCTGGGGAATGAGGTGAGCTGCAGGGTCTGGCTTGCTTGGGCAGGGAGGGGGCAGGCCTCAACGCAGGGCTCCCCAACCCCTTGGGGTCACTGGGCACAGCTGGGAGTTTGAAAGTGTTGTGGGTGCTCTCACAACATGGCCACCCTGGTGTTGTTTACTGATCATCAAATGGTTAAAATGGTGGGTGGGGATGGTTACAAAATACTTATTTCCCAGAAGGCAAAGTGGTGAGACTCAAAGAAAAGTGCCCCAGAACCTCAGTACAGATCAGAGGTGGGGTCTGAGGTCTAAAACACCCAAACACTTTGAAACCAAATAAAGGAGGTGTTGGAGGGAACCACCTGGCTTTGCAGTTTGCCAGCATCCCAGTTGGGTGAATTAAAAAAAAAATCTTAAGAAATAAAACAAAAATCAGGAGGGAGCCTGGAGGGCCCAAAGAGAGATGTCCGTGAACAAATCAGTGCCCGTGGGCTCCATGTTGGAGATACCATCTTTAAAGTGCCAGCCCTTTTCTTGGATTAAAAATGGTTTCTAACATTGGGGGATTTTTCTTCCACCTCTCCAGGCATGGGAAGTGAAAAACAAGATCCGCCACCAGCTCCAGAAAATCCGGGTGTTTAAAGAGCTGCCCGTTGCCATCCAGAGCCTCTCTGCGTGCAAAGGTATCTACTTTTTTTAAACTGTTAACCTTGAAATCCACCAGTTACACACTGTTACAGAAGACACATCCTTAGAATTAAAGCATTCTGAGGCCAGGAATCAACTGAACAGAGCTCAGAGTCTTTTCCAGGTTACCCAAACCCTTCTTCATTTCAGAAGGATGAATTTAGGGTCAAGGGGAGATATTTTGTTGTCGCAAGATGTCCTTGCCAATCTACTAATAGATACAAACCTACCTTCTGCCCATCCCTGCTGTAGTGTGTGTGCACCCAAATATCCTAGTGGTCATGTCTAGATTGGTCAGAAACATGTTTATGCCTCAGATCAGTCCTTTCTTGACAACATGCGCAAGTGCACCACATCAAGAACACTGCGAACCATGGCAGATCAGCTCCCATGGTTATGAGCCATAGCAGGTGTGCCATGGACATGTGCCAGTATCCAGGGGCCTTGGACCCTGCTGTATCCATCCCAGCCCTGTCCTCCTCCTCCTCCTCCTCCTCCTCCTCCTCCTTCAAGGGCCTAGACATCCAAGCTGGACAATCCAGTTTGAATGAACTTTCTGGGTGTCTATCTGGAAAATGCATCCAGAAAAGTTTGGGTGGATACCCATCCCTGATGAGCTTCTGGCCCAGGTACTCTCCTCTAGCTGCACTTTTTGTGTTCTGTAGCTCATTACTCTCCCAAGGCTACACTAGATGAACCACTGGCCATGCCAGCTGGCAAACACCATTCTTGCCGAGAAAGTCCCTACACCCAAGCCCCAGGTTTGGAAGCAGTAGTTCCCACCTACTTTAGGAGCTTTAATGCTAGCACCAAGCCATAAACCATGTGGCCACTTTTTAATACATCCTATCTAGTGTACTGGTCAGAGAGGTGGACGGTTAAGAGGTTCAACTCCCAAAGGCCCAGGTTCAAATTCCCACTCAGTCACAAAGCTCACTGGTTAGCCTTGCACCAGTTACTATTTCTCAGCCTAACCTAACAGGATTGTTGGGAAGATAAAATGGGTGTGGACAGAACCATGTACACCACTCTGAGCTTCTTGGAGGAAGGGAGGGATAAAAAGGATATCATCTGTTGCTGCTATCACTATTGCTCTGCTGACCTTTCCTTCCTTACCATGTCCTGAATCTCATAGAATTACATCCCCTTTCTCTTCTCTCCCACCCAGGTGATGTGCTGGTGGAGGATCTTGACGTCGCAGAGCACTAAACCGCCTTTTGCCATGCCCTCACCAGAGGAATCCTCCTCAGAGGATGAAACAGAGCCTCCAGAAACCAGGGGGACACCACCCCATTCCCTGGCACCAGACCAGGAGGACCCTGGGCCATCAGAGGAGACGACTTCCCTGTCAGGAACATCGGCTTGGGTTAATGCTTGGCCTTGTGGTCAGCCCTACATCTAAGACTGCTCCGAGCCTTTGTGGAGGTGGGGGCTTTAGCCCAGGAAACCATCCCGTTAAAGAAGCAGGTGGCCCAGCTGACAGCTGATATCAGCAGGCTCCAGGCTCAGATGCCTGTGCAACGGCCTGTAGCTGCACCTCCCAGGCGGAAGTGCCCTGTAGCAGCTCCTGGAAAGCTTGATGGCTCACCTGAGCAGTTCCCTGCTTTCCTGGCACAGTGTGTGCTGTATATGGAATTGCGCCCTGAGGACTTCTGAAAGGACAAGACCAGGGTTGCGTTCCTTATCAGTCTGCTGATCGGGTCTGCTGCCAAATGGGCAACCCCGTACCTGCTACAGGCCAGTCTGCTCCTCTCTGATTTCAAAGGCTTTCTAACCCAGATGTGCCAGGTCTACAAGGACCCACAGAAGGTCAAAACCATTACGTGTAACATCAGGTGACTTCAGGGAAGGGAAAATCAGTTACTGAACATACAAATGATTTCCGTCTGGTGTCCTGAGACTTGGAAAAGAATGAAGCGGCCTTAACAAACCAATTTCAGGAAGACCTGTCTGATGACATCCGTGATGAACTGGCATGAGTAGGAAGACCATCAGCCCTCCAGGCCTTGATTCACTTATGCCAAAGAGTAGATGGATGGCTAGAAAGCCGGCAGCTTGTGCATCATTAGACCCACACCTGGGAATCCAGGCTTTCAGGAGAAACCCGGCTGAAATTGACTCATGAGGAGAAGGACCGTCAGAGACAAGATGGTCTCTGCTTTTGCTGTGGGACCATGGGGCACCTTGCAGTCACCTGCCCTGCCAAACCTCCATGGCCTGCAGTTCTGAGAGACGCTGCAAAAACTCAAAAAGTGGATATGGCTCCAGAGCCTTGTCCCTCTGTACAGTTTCGCAAAAACACTTCCTCGTACAAGTGACTCTTCAGTGCCCAGGGCACGCCCTGATGCATAGCATTGCTGTGATGGATTTGGGAGCCTTAAGCAATTTTATGGACATTGCCTTTGCTGCTGCTCACCAGATCCTAACTCTGCCCACAAGTCACCCAGTGGTGGTAGAGACAATTGATGGCAGGCCTGTGACTTCAGGGCCTGTAATTGATAGCATCAAAATGTGTCCCTCACCCTGGAGATCCAGGAACATAAATAGGAACTTCATTTCTATCTGGCAGCGACACCACACTTTCCCCTGGTATTGGGAATGACTTGGCTGGCCCTCCATGACCCGCAGATATCCTGGTCCCAGAGTGACCTGACCTTTTCCTCCCTATATTGTCAGGAGCACTGCTTACCTGAAAGAGGGAGCTCCACATTGGAGGAGATGCCACTGCCTGACCTCAAGGATCTTCCTGCTAAATACAGTGCTCCATCGGCTCCATGAACACCGTTTAGATGCCCAGACAATTTTGCAGCCACCCAGATCCTGCTATCTATGGCAGAGCGGGTCCAGGTTCAGCAGCAGCAAGACAAATATGCACAGGCCCACTCCGTGAATGTCAAGATCCAGGTACCCCAGAAAATTCCCTTTTTTCAGTCCAAAACAGACTCTTCTACAACCGGGAACATCTTTATACCCCATCAGGGTGCCTCCAGGCAGAAGTATATCAGCTTTGCCAATGCAGCTGACCAGCAAGACATTCCGGCCTTTTCAAGACCCTCCACTTAGTTACTAGGGTCTTTTGGTGGCCTAAAACACAGGAAGAGAAACTGCTCAGCAAGAGAAACTGCTCAGTTCATTTAGAACCTTCATTTCTAATAGCTCCAAAGAAAGCTGGCGTAAGGTCTGGGATGAAGATCTCCGGATAAACACTTTGTACATACCAGGTGAAGTTTTTGCAATGTAACCGCTCGTTCAGCTCAAGACGCTCAGTAAGGTCTCCGTGTGTTTTCTCTCTAGCCATCTGCGAGGCCCGCTGGTTCCTCCTGTAGAAGATTTCCTTGTAGTCGTCCATCCAGACTTCTGCAAAGTACACCTGGTTCCTGGAGATCACTTGAGTCCCTTTCAGGAAGGTGTGGAGGCTTTTGGAACGGAACACGTGGCCAACGACTGAGCAAGGAATGATCTCCAGCTGACCTCCACTGCCAAACCTGAAAGGACATCTCCACATTTCCCCCTCCCCAGATCTCCATCTGGTTGTCGTATGAGCCGATGTGTTCAAAATAGGACATGGAGATGGCAAAGAGGCCACCAGCAAATGTGGGGGTCTTGATAGGATAAGTCTCATCTTTCCTCCTCTGCTTCTCATGTTGAGGGATGGACTCCCATCCCAAAGTCAGACTCCAGTCAAAGTTCCCTCGACTGTGCACCTTCCCATATTGAGTTGGCTTGGAGAACTCAAAGGTGTTCAATTTTGAAGATATCTGGACTGACCACAGCTGTGGGCTCTTCAGTAATTCGCGATAAGAGAGGCTCTAACCACCCATGGAAACATTCACAGTGAGCATCCAGGAATGTGAGTACATCTCCTGTAGCAACGCTGGCACCGAGCAATCGGGCTGTTATTAAACCCTTCCTTTCCAGCTGCCAGACGACCTTCACTATCTGCAATTGCTTCACATAGTTGTCTAACTCTTCTTTCAAGTAATCATCTGTACTGGCATCGTCCACAAGAATGATTTCTTTTAGCAATATAGCTGGGGAGGCGTACAGAACACTGCACACAGTGCGAAGCAAAGTTGACCAGGCCTCGTTATGGAAAACGATGACGACGCTGGTGGTCAGGAGGGGAGGGCATCGTTTGAATTTTTGGTCGATACACTCTGGAGGCCGGCTGTCTGATCTTAAGGCCCTTTGGAGAGAGATCCGGTCAGTGGCATAGGCATTGAAACAGTGCTTGTCGTAGCCACGTTCTTTCGCTTTCGTCTCCTCTGGTGTCCACTGGTCCTTCTTGAAAGGTTTGCCATCAGCTCCTGGGCTATTGGGGTCTTGAGGTGGACATTCCATGAAGGGCTTCAGTTCTGCTGGTGTGTAATATCCCGGCAGGCAGGACTTGCTGTTCCGGACAGGCACCTCTTGCTGAACCGGAGCCCCAATCTGCAGCTTTGGCATGGAGTCCTGGATGTTGTTGACGGCTCCCATCATTATGTCAATCTTTTGGTCTTTCCTGACCACAGCGTTCTTTAGCCAAGGCTCCTCCCTTTGGTCCCCATTGCTCACATCCCTTTGCATGATGAAGAGGAAGTCCACAAAGGCAATGCCCCCCAAAGCCAGCTTCAGTGGGCCGTAATGTCTTCAAAGCAGCCTCATCGTGAGCGTGGCTTCGGCGACTACTCCTACATCAAAGACGCAGCCTCTTCAAACCTCTGCTTATTCTGTGGAATCTCACCATCTTTCTTCAAACTGAAAATGGGCAGCTGGAAAAGTTTGGGTTGAAAGGAGCCCATTTAGAACCTTTTCTGCCTACATGGTTTACCAGAATCCATAGTCTCAGACCACAGCACCCAGCTTCTGGCTCATTTCTGGCAAACCCTGTTATAATCATTGGACGTACAACTCCACCTCTCTTTGGCCCATCATCTCCAAACAGATGAGCAAACTGAGAGTACCAACACTACCCTTGAACAGTACCTCCGGTGCTATGTCAACTTTCACAGGACAATGGGGCAGAATTGCTGCCCTTAGCGGAGTTTGCATACAAGTCCCAGCATTCCTCTACCCACTAAACACCATTTTTGTACATTATGGGTACCACCCATGATACTTCCCTTCGGTCTCTCCACCATCGTTAGTTCTAAACACAGATCAAGTAATTCAGAAACTCTACATCAGGTCTTATGGGAGCGACTGGAGTGGGCCAAAGAAGCATATAAACGCAGTTAAACAATATCAACCTGACCCAACATTGGCAGTGGGAGATCAGGTATGGCTATCATCACGGCATCTCTCCACACACCAACCCAACCGCTGCATACTGGACTGCCTGCCTGTGCTAGGATGCTTTGCCTGTTTGCCTGGTCCTGCTTTGCTTGAACTCCCTCAAACAGAAGCCTGTCTGTTGGAACATTTGCCTTCGTTATTACTGAGCCTTGTGGTCAGCCCTATAACTAAGACTGTGACAGCCAACAGAAGACCCCTGTCATCACTTTCTTTCTCTTTTCTTCCCTTCCCTTTCCATGTTTCTCTTCTGTCTTTTTCCCTCCTTCTCTTTCCCCCTTCCTGCCTTTTTTTCCTTTCTCCTCTGCTGGGCACAGCTGGAGAAAATGGGACACAGTCATTTCCCCCCTCCAGCTGTGGATGCGCTAGTCTATCTCTATCCGACAAGGTTTTTTTAGAAACTCCATAACTCCCAGATCTTTTTCAAACCAGATGTAAATAAACCATAGGAGCACTTGTGACAATGTGCTGCACTAGTGCTGCACCATTTTGGGGGTATTGCCTGAAGCATCTAACCCTTCATTGACAACCCAGAACTGAGTGAGTTATTTTGTTTGGTCAGTTTGGCTTTTAAGTTGTGCCAAGAGAGTAGCCCTTTTCAGCTTTCTGGGCTCAATTTTGAGGGTATTTTCCTTCTTTATTCGTCTCTGTTTGAGTGTGTATATATAGTTTTCTCCTTATTAGTAGAGCAGCTTAGCATTAAAACCATGCACACTGTGATACAAGTGTGAAATTTGGTATGGTGGTATTTATAACCATGTAGTTTAAAATTAGATATGGGGCAGCTCAGGAAAAAATGGTAACAGCCGTCATCTTGGAAAATGGTGCCCAAAATTCAGTTTTTTCACAATAGTGCTGTTATTTTTTATCTCACAGAAAAGATTTCTCATTACAAATTTAAAAAGCATGAAATTTGCTACCAAAAAGAAAAGCTCCTCATTAAGCTTTTCTAGGAGCAACACTTGTCGAGATAGTAAGGTTTTATTCCTACCCATTTGTCCGAGAAGTCAACAACAGGGCCGGCGCTACCACAAGGCGAACTAGGCAGCCGCTTAGGGCGCAAGCCTCAGAGGGGCGCAGCAGCACTGCCCAAGCACCACTCGATAGGGGCTGACGGTGCGGATCATCGCTGGGCTCCGTCGCCCCAAAGCAGGGAGAAGCCCTACCGGGAGAGAGACAAAAGGTAGTTGTTGACGTGGGCCTTGGAGAGAGAGACACCTGAGGGCTGGGGACACAAAGGGGCAACGCACCGAGCACGGCAGGAGCCAGGCGCGCATGTCGTGCTCTGCCTGGCTGCACCCAACAGACCCACCCGGCCCGCCCCTCTGCGCAACCCTGGGATCCCCAGCAGGGAACCCACCGAATGCCCTCAGACCTCTTCTGCCTGCCCTCTGCCTGGCTGCGAGGCACTCCCGGGTGTTGGGAGTTGGTCCTCCTCAACGCCCTCTCCAAATGCAGGGAGGACGCCAACTCCTTTGCCTTCTGGAGCGGGCGCTTCCTTTGGCCCCTCGCCGCCTCCCTGCATGGCGCTCGCCTCACCCCACCGACTCTGTTCAGCACAAAGGGTTAATGGTTCCCTCTCAGCCCCCCCTCCCCTCGTCTTGCTACACCCAGCAGCCTTGCCTGGACCCTGCCGGCCTTCCTACATAGCTGAACATGAGGATTTGTTTCAAGAACGGGCATAGCTGCAGCGGGCTCTGAGAATGCTCAATTGGGTCTTAGCAAGAGCAAGGGACACGCTTTTTTCCTAAGGAAGCCAATGCGGAAATGGGCCAGAGCTGGGGGTGCCTCTGCCTAGGGCGCAAAATAGTCTGGTACCGGCCCTGGTCAACAAGATGCACGATCTCACCCTCATTTCACTCTTGCATTTTGTGTTGCAAGCCTGAAACTTCCAGAGAACATTTTACCCCTTTTTGAACACACACATGTATCGTGGCATCAATTGGGGTGGGGTGGGGTTAGTGAAAATAATATGAAATTTAAGAGGCTGCTTTTTTACTTGAGATTGATCTCAAGTATGATATCGTTTAGTCCTCCTATTTTAAACTTTTCTTTCTTTTTTGTTTCAGTTTAGATCACAACGAAGAAGTTTACAATGGAAAAAAGTGCCAACAAGGGGGAGGGGGCTTACCTGCCTCCGCCGTCCACCTGCACAGTCGGCACCCAGAAAAGTCCGAGTCGCCTCGGAGGGGCCGAATTTTGCCTCGGCTTCAGCGCCGAGGTGGGTCAGGCCACCCCCGAAGCATCCCCGAGCCGAACCAGGGCTGCTTCGGGGGCTCCGAACCGGCCTCCGAGGCGGATAGGGAAGTGGGTGCACAGCCCTAACCCCTATAGCACTTGAGAGATAAACGTAGCCTGGAATACTTGAATAGGTAAGGGAAGATAATGTCCTCCTTTCGTATAGAAGAAATGCAGGAGGACCTTAATACCATGAGCTCGAACAGCGAAATACAATACCCAAATATCAGGAAAATGTGGCCTCTTCAATAGGGTGGTTGTTGATCTTTTACTTATGCTTTATTCTCCTTCTTGAGAAGACCATCACCTTGGATTTTGCATAGTTGATCAGCAGTAGTTCATTCTTACAATAACAGTCCAAAACTCTTTAAAGACATCTTAGACCTATACTTGTCCACGATAATAGAACTGCATCATCTATGTAGAGGAGTATAGACAGAGGTTTATTTGCTAATTTCAGGGGTGGGTGGGAACATCCCTTCGCCAAATCATTCATTAGTTACTTAATATAAAAGTTTAATAATGTGGGCACCAGTAGGCAGCCTTGTTTTACTCCACTGAAGATTGACATTCGCCCTGTTAGTGTCCCATCCTGTTATATCTAACCCATAAGCCAGTATTAATCACTGCTTTATGGCCCATTTTAGTTCTGTCTCATTATATTTTAGTTGCCAGTTTTTGTGCCACTTGCTAGAGTGTTTTCTTAGTGTAATTTCTATTCCTGCTCCAGAGTTTAATCTTGTGAATGTAATATTACGTGGTAAAGTTCCTAGTTCATTGGATGAAATTAGCCTTTCAGCAACTGTTTTGACACCAGCACCTTTTTCTTTTGGAAGTAGCAGGACACTGAAGATCATCGGAACAATCTTCTTGGGAAAATGTGCATTTTGTCCAATCCATTTCACTTCAGTCAGGTTGTGGGCCTGATGTGGAAGTACCTTGTGAAAATAACCTGTTGGCAATTTTTTCCATTGTAAACTTCTTCGTTGTGATCTAACCTGAAACAAAAAACAAAAGAAAGGTTAAAAATAGGAAGACTAAATCATATTATACTTGAGATCAATCTGAAGTAAAAAAGTAGCCTCTTATGGAATTTTCTCATTATTTTCACTAACTCCCCCCCCCCCCATTGATGCCTCAAAACATATTCTTGTTCAAAAAGGTGTAAAATATGACCTCTGGAAGTTTCAGGCTTGGAACACAAAGTGCAGGATTGAAATGAGGGTGAGATCGTGCGAATTGTTGACTTCTCAGACAAATGAGTAGGAATAAAACCTTACTATCTCGACAAGGGTTGCTCCTAGAAAAGATTAATAAGGAGCTTTTCTTTTTGGTAGCAAATTTTATGCTTTTTAATTTTGTACTGAGAAATCTTTTGCGGAATGGAGAGCGAGAAATAACGAGACGAGACATAAAGCTGGGTTTAAACAAGGGCCACATTTATTGAAAGATCTGCAAAAGAGGGTGAAGGTCTAAGCAGGAATCCTTGTTTGGACTATCCACAGGCCATTCCTGCTTCGGCCGAACCATGCACAGTCAGAGAAGTGGCGCCTAGTGCTTCGCCACCCCACTGACTCCACTGAGTACGGAGGCCTTCCGGTGTCACAGCACCCCTGCCGCAGGGCTCTTGAGTGTGTGAGGAGGGTTGGCCTCAAAGGTAATCTGATCTTATCCCAGCAGCTGGTGCTGTGACTGTTCACCAATAGCAAGCCCCACTCAAGATGCCCACACTTACCAGCCCAGAACAAATGTGACCAAATTAGATGAGCCAAATTAACCTAATTAATTCTCTCCTGCTGCCTTACAGAATGAAGTAGGCGAAAAAAATCATAATCAAGTTAGGTTATGAGCAAAAAATTCCTACTTGGCTCCCCAAAAGGGCAACCAGCAAGCCCATACTGTCTACAAGGAGGGGAGGGAGGGAGCCGCGAAGTGAAAGAGGAACCGGGAAGGAGTGAGCAAGGCCTAAAACGCCTCATAGTCTCCTCCCTCCTCAGTGGCACCATATGGAGGCCACCAGTGGTGAGCCTCCATGTCCGATCTCTCTCGCCCCCACCCACAACTGGCCACCCCCGTCCAGGCAAGCCGAGCGTGGGAGGGGGCATTTCTGTGAGATAAAAAATAACAGCGTTATTGTGAGAAAACTGAATTTTGGGTGCCATTTTCCAAGATGATTTCCTGAGCTGCCCTTATATCTAATTTTAATCTACATGGTAATAAATTTCACCATACCAAACTTCACACTTGTATCACAATGCGCATGGTTTGGTCAGAAATTGATATTAAGCCGCTCTACTATATAAAAATTGCATTGCTTAATTAAATGATTGGATTCAGTGTGTATTTGGATAGGAGAAGTCACAATTCAGAATTTTAATGGTGGTTTTTATATAAAAAAATATTTTGTTGGATAATAGGAATAACTCTGCATTCTTCCAGACACTAGAGTGTTACAGAGAATGTCATGTAGCTTGGTCAATTCTCATTTCCTGCTCCCTCCTCTTCCTCTTCCTCTTCCTTTCTCTGCAACAAGTATCATGTGGTCTCTCCAGAGAGGAAGCAAAGATCCAATATCTCATGCCTTTGCTTACTTGCACTCACACACCTAGCGTTAGAGGGTGCTTGTGATTTAACAGTCTTAGATAGCTTTCTCTGAAAATGTATGTAAAAGCATTAATAAAGTTGATTGGAACTTCTTTTAAACTGGCTCTACCCTACATTTATTGCCTCCAATACTGGATGTGTTGCCGTGCTTTCTCTATATAAGGCCATTCTGCTGTAAGTCATACTAGACTTTCCAACATACTTAAGACAAAGCTATTTCAATTATAATGTCTTCTCATTAACTACAACATATTTAAATGCCTCTCATAATATGATGCCCTAAGGTATGGCTGGCTTGGCTTGTGCCACAATCCGGCACAGTTCTTATATAATGACAACCCAAAATACAAGTTGAATATCAGTTGTTGAATCATGGGTTGTTGTTGTGTGCAAACTCTCCACTATGGTTTAACTAGAGGTTCTTAACCATGAACAATCAAAAGTGCACAATCCAACAATAAACTATGAGTTTGCTTCCTGGGTTGTTTGTGGTTAACAACCCATAGTTAAAACATAGTGCAGGGTTAACACATAATGAAAATCCATATTTCAAGAACAACCCACAATTCAATGACAACCCATACTCTGGGTTGTTGTTACTATCGCCCTACAGTGACCTGATTTGCACATCACAAGCAGCCACCATGGGGGAATTTCCCAGTGGGGATGCTTGTTGTGGTAGTTGCCACCATTCTTGAATATTTCAGCCTGTTATTTGCAAACTCAGCAAAGGTGGTATGTTGGGAGTGGTTGACAAGTCACTCATAACCTCTGGGCTTTTTTAGGGTTGCACATGTTAACCACCCCAATAACCCACCCTGGCTGAGTTAACATTCAAAATGGCAGCTGCCGCCATGACAAGAAGCCCCAGGAGGGATTCACCAGTGGTAACTCCTCCAGATGTTTGAGTCGGGCCATGGTTTAAAACACTCTCTAGCAGTCAGTGGTCTGAGCACTGGTCCTCAAAAGTCTGTTGCTGTGAGGAGGTGCCATCAACTTAGCCTTTTATGTGTTAATCCTTTGTTGTCCTTCTCTGAAACTTTTTCAGGGTTCTCAATGGGTGTCTCCCCACTCCCCCAAGTTTACTGATGAAGCTGAACCAGTCTGTTGCTTGCCAAGTGTTTCAGTTTCCAGAGATAGGGGAGATCATCATTATTGGGTTGGGGTGGGTGGGTCAGTTTTCTGTCCTGAACTTGCACACAATCTGATAAGTACTACAATTATTGGCCAAAATGGAGTATTTACAGAAAAGATACCACTGCGGGAATTATCTCATAAGATATTACAGCTCCAGAATAAACAGCATTTATGGTTTTTTAAACAAAAACTCTGTGTGTGATCCATCAGTTTGTGGACTAACAAATGTGGGAACTCTGCAATTTATCAGAACAGGGAACGGATTTAGTATGCAAGAGGATATTTCCATCAAAGTAACTCATGGGCAGCACAAGAATTCTCAAGGTGGGGTGATAATGTGGATCAGTGGAAGTCTGTAAGAAAATCATGAATATCAAAACAAAGAAAAAAATTTCAAAGGACAAATAGAAATTTGTAGCAGTATTGAAAGATAAGTAAGCAATTTTTAGAATCTCAGTTTATGAGCTTTGATCAAAAGAGCGGCAATAAATGTGATGAAACTGAGAAGGATTTGAAAAACAAACAATATTTAAAGACCCCATTGGACTTTGAAGAGACTAAAGAAAAAATTGGCCTAAAGCATTAAATTTGTTAATGCCCTACAAGAACATCAAGAAGTATTGAATAAAGATTGATCAAGGGTGCAATCCTATGCATGTTTAGACAGAAATAATTCCTGCCACTTGTAGGATGTATTTCTGTCTAAACATGCATAGGATCGTGGCCCACGTAAGGTCTTCTTTTAGAGGGGAGGGCAGACTTCAAAGACAGATATACTTAAAAAAACTAGAAGCCTACTTTTCAGCGCATTCTGAGGCTAGGAATATATTTTCAAAAGGAAAACTGAGCTGAGGTCACAGGTAGGGTGACCATATGAAAAGGAGGACAGGGCTCCTGTATCTTTAACAGTTGTATTCCAAAGGGAATTTCATCAGGTGTCATTGGTATGCATGTGGCACCTGGTGAAATTCTCTCTTCATCCCAGCAGTTAAAGCTGCAGGAGACCTCCCCCTTTTGTATCTAGTTAAGAGACCAGGGCTCCTGCAGCTTTAACTGTTGGGACGAAGAGGGAATTTCACCAGCTTCTGCATGCATGCAAATGACACCTGCTGAAATTCCTCTTTCAATACAACTGTTAAAGATACAGAAGCCCTGTCCTCCTTTCCATATGGCCACCCTGGTCACAGGCCTTTCACACAAAACTCTCCTCCTGTTTATCCCAAGTGTTCTTCATTTCAGCAGCCTAATTTAGGTGGAAAAGTGAGTTTGCTATTGGGAGTTGGAAGGTCCGGCCAATGTACCGCCAGTCACCCAGAGATAGATCAGGATCTACTGATCTATCTTCTGCCCACTCCTGAGAAGGCTGTAAGAAGTCAAATGAAAGCTCAGGTACTTGAAGACAAAGTGAAGCATCTCAGGTAGGGTGACCATATTTTGGAAAACAAAAAGGAGGACAACATGGTCGCCCCCAAGGGGGCGTGTCCAGCACCAAGGGGGTGTGCCCACCCGAACATAGCCTTGGTCACATGTCTGATTTTACAGCACACATTTAAGACAAATCTCTTCTTCATAACATCTTAATGTTAAAATCACTGAAATAAAGAACAAGTGAGAGATTCAATGTATCTGAAATTAACTTCACTCACTCCTACTTTTGTAGGTTTTCCTGTACTTTGAAGCTTTTGCTATACTCTTTGTGTTATTTTATTTATTTATTTATTTATTTTATTACATTTATATACCGCCCCACAGCCGAAGCTCTCTGGGCGGTTTACAACAATTAAAAATAGTAAACATTAAAAGTATACAAAAATTTAAAAAACATAAAAACAGTATAAAAACAACAGTATAAAAAGTGTTACATTCTCCCCTTCCCTCAAATATTTTTTCTGACTGTATCTTCACTCATTGCACGCTGCTGTTGTTGTTAACAGGGTTTGCTACTGGCCCCAGATCTGTTTCAAATTTGGTATGGCTAAAGCTCTACCTAAAAGCTATCATCAGCTCTTTATCTTTAAAAATGACAGTTTAAAAAATAATAATTTAAAACCTCATTTTTAAAAAAAATTCTAAAAAAGCAATGGATGAATGGATCTCTTTCAAATTTGGTGTGGCTAAAGCTCTACCTAAATCCTATCATGGTACAAAGTTTCATTGCTTTATCTTTAAAAATGACGATTTTAAAAATAATAATTTTAAAACCTCAATTTTTAAAAAATTCCTAAAAAATCAATGGATGAACGGATCTCTTTCAAATTTGGTGTGGCTAAAGCTCTACCTAAATCCTATCATGGTACAAAGTTTCATCGCTTTATCTTTAAAAATGACGATTTTAAAAATAATAATTTTAAAACCTCAATTTTAAAAAAATTCCTAAAAAATCAATGGATGAACGGATCTGTTTCAAATTTGGTGTGGCTAAAGCTCTACCTATGTCCTTTCATGGTGCAAAGTTTCATCTGTTTATCTTTAAAAATGACGATTTAAAAAATAATAATTTTAAAACCTTAATTTTTAAAAAATTCCTAAAAAATCAGTGGATGAACAGATCTGTTTCAAATTTTGTATGACTAAAGCCCTTCCTAAGAGCTACCATTGTGCCAAGTTTCATGTCTTTATCTTAAAAAACGACAGAGTTATAAGCATTTTTGTTAATTCCCATTAGAGCTGCTCTTTGTAAAAAAATCCGGATTTCCCTCCCCCTCCCGGATTTACTGGTTTACAACATGAATCCGGCCAGATCCGGGCAAATCCGGGTCATATGGTCACCCTACGTCACAGATGGATAAGCAAGAAGGATCTCTTGCTGATCTTAAAGTGGGGACAGGCTGATATGGGTGAAGGCGGTCCTTCATGTAATTTGCTCCCAAACTCTTTAAGGCTTTAAAGGTCAAAACCAGCACTTTTTATTGGGCTCAGAAACACACTGTTAACCAGTGAAGCTGGCACAGTGCAGGCCTTGCTCCTACCAACACTCGGGTTGCCAAATTCTATACCAGCTGAAGTTTCCGTCTTCAAAGGCAACTAACTGCACGTACAGTGCGTTACAGCATTCCAGCCTAACTGTATCTAGTGCATGGATAACCAATGCAAAGTCTGTCCTCTCCAGATCGGTCTGCAGCTGGTGTATCAACCTAAGCAGGTAAAGTGCAGTGTTTGCTTGAGAGGGAGTTTGCCAGCCAACTTCAGACACTCTTGAATGAAACTGATTTTCTAGATCCATTTTAACGGGGTTTCAAACCTGGTTTTGAAACCAAAACTGCCTTGGTTTTGAAACCAAAACTCCCCTGAGAAACAGGGGACCCTGTTGATTTTCTTGGGAAACTCCCAGAATATTTTTATACTGTTGACAATGGAATCCTTCCAGAAAAGCTGCCCAAGTTAGATGTTGGAGGCACTGTGCCTAGTGGTTCCACTCCTACTTGGATGGCCAGTTCCCCAAAGCATTACTGGAGGATTATTGCTCTACCCCTTGGCAGTTAAGCTTTGGGGTTCTGCAGGGTTCTGTTTTATCTCCGATGCTGTTTAACATCTACATGAAACTGCTGGATAAGGTCATCTGGACAGTGGACTGTGACGTCACTAATAGGCACATGACATTCAATCACGTTATAAAGACGGAGTATACTGTGCCATATTCATTAGCATATACCAAAATGGAAACTATATCATTTTGAAGAAATACTACCATGGAGCTGACTCACACATGGAAAAGGCTCTCATGTAGATATTAATAGCCTACTTTTCGTTGTTACTTTTGCTGTAATCTAAGCATGATAACATTTCCATTTGATATATTCAGTGTAAACAAGAATGCAGAAATTTAAGAAGCCTGGAATAAGTGGAAGCAAACTCATGCAAGGAATAGTGATTGTCATGGACCTCCACTTGGTGCATGACTTGACATGGTGAAAACATTCTGCCCCCTCTTTAGCTTGATAGTGCTGTGTTACCATTCCGGTATTCAATCGGGTGCCTGCCTCCAGCACAGTCTCAGCAGCCCCTCTGATGCTATTATTAATTTTAAAGACAAAAACAGTCTTCGTAACCTTCAGGAATGGAAGGGTCTGGAATGTAGAGTGGAATGTGGTGTGGCTAGATCAAAACTTCTAAAATAAAATAGATTTTCTTTGTCTCAGGGATAGTTATACAGCAGTCAAAAGGTTCTCTATGGGAACCCCACCTTGTGGCTTAGAAAGAGCTCAAGAACATGCATGGAAGAGAGACAAAAGCACAAAGACAATGAAATAAGAAAAACTGCAGCTGGTGTTTGTGTATACAGATAGTTTTCCTGGGGAACGCTGAGAGTTGTAGGACTTCTTTTCCATCTAAACATCCATAGGCTTGCACCCTTAGACTTCATGAAAGCCATTGGTTATCTGAATGACTAACCTGATGAACACTTGGGAAGAGAGTTGAGAAGTACTGTGTAACATGAAGAGTTTATTTTTGCAATCTCTGCATGCAGTAGTTTCATCCCATATATGGAGACATTGCAAGGAAAGCAGAATCGGTTTGTAAACTGACAAGCTACTGCATGGAGATCTCAGTATAACAACTTCTGAAAAATTGTGCAGAAAGGGGTTTCTTGGGGGGAAATATTGTTTTGGGTAGGAACTTCTTTTTATGTAAAAATAATTGTGTGTGAGTGAATGTCTCTGTGTGTGTGTGTGTGTGTGTGTGTGTGTGAGAGAGAGAGAGAGAGAGAGAGAGAGAGAGAGAGAGAGAGAGAGAGAATGCAGGCTGTGGGAATAACACTGGTCAGAAATTGAAAGTAATAGTAAAAAGTCCAATGGTAGGGTCTTGCTCCAGCAGATACCGTATTTCTTCAATTCTAAGATGCACTTTTCCCCCCATATAAACATCTTTAAAAACGGGGTGCGTCTTAGAATCGCAGGCGTGTCTTCGGGTTTTTTTCCTGTTGGTGGTACTGAAATTAGTGTGCGTCTTACAAACAATGGCGTCTTACAATCGAAGAAATACGGTAATAACAAATTTAATCCAAAATTGGCCACTATTACTGCTACAATTAACTCCCAGTCCATCAGTTTAATAGCTAATCTGATCTGGAGAAAAATGCAAATGTGGCATTTAATTTTATCTTAAGCATCAAAGCAACACCTGTCCAAAGAATTTTCTGCCAAAGAAAATTTTCCCAGTTCTGAAAGAGGCTGCATTTTCCAGGACCCTATGTCCAGTTGTGGCCATCTCTGGTCAGAGTTGCTGCTAAACATCCCCTCTCTAGAATCTACACGACCAAGGAAGGTTAGGGTATTTCAGGGACAGTTCTTGTAAGTTAATTGTGTTTGTACATTTTTGTTTTCTGTCTTTCTGAAATCTTTCCAGAGCTCCAACAGGAATTTATTATTAAACATGTATTTTCTCACAATGAAGCCACAAGAAAGGAATACTGAGTTGTCTAATTCAAAGCCAAAACAGCTGTGAACTTCAGCAAGGCTGTCTATGGAATTATTTTTCCACTACTGATTTATCATCCAAACTGGAAACTAGAAAATCTTGCTTTGGTTGGAATATGAGATACCCACTTTGGGCATTAATTACAGCAGAAACAGGAAACCAGAAGCATAACTCAGACTTCTGCAAGCTAGTAACTAATGAAATGTAAATGAAACCTGATGCACAGCACACCTTCTGTAGCATGCAGCATGACAGATTAATGAGCCCTCTATTTGTTTTATCCCATAACTTGTTTCTTGCATTACTTTTTGTTTACTTTATTTATTAAAAATTAGAAGTACTTAGAAGTGGTCACCTAGGAAGTATGAACCCTGACTTTCATGTATTTCACCCAGAAAATCACAATTTCAAATGTGTACGTGGCCTTCTCAACTGACATGAAGCTGGTGTATCACCTACTTGGGTGTCTGTACAAAAATATAAAGTGAAAAGCACCTCTGCGTTTCATAACAGCAAAAGGTACAGGCCTGCACCTCAAACCCGCTTACTATGAAACTCATTAGGTCCATTCCACACACTACAGGCTTTGAGTTCTTCCTCCAGACTTCTGCTGCAGGGAGTATCTTAAACCTCGACTTCTATTCCCTTCATAATGCCACTAAATTCTCTTTACTGTATTCTGTGCTGTTATGTTTCCATACCTTCAGTGCCAAAGTATTTGAATGCCTGACAGCAAATCATTAAATATGATGTTGTAACATCTGTCACGGGTTCTTTCCCTTTTTTCTTCTTGGGAATTTGGGTGGGGTAATGATTTGTGTACTTTAATGTTTTCTTTGGAAGCAGTAAGAGTATGTCGTTACAGGTTTTCCTTTCCTTTTCTTTCTATGCCATCTGCCATGTTTCGCCTGGCAAAAGTGAAGAGGCAAAGTCAATTTTTGCTTGAGCATCAGAGTTCTTGTGAAGACTGGCCGAAAAGGAAAGGAAAAGAAGGCCTCAGGCCTCCCTCTCAAAAGCAGTCTGAGGAAACCATTTCCAAGTGGGCAAATAAGCTGCTGATGCAAATGGTGTAGATGCTTTTGTCAAGACATTTACCAAGCGACTACCAAGTACACGGCTGTTTTAGAATGTCACATTGCTGAGCATTAATCTGCTGCACTTTCTAAAGGAAGGAGAAGAAGGGTTTTGTGTGTGTTTTCAATCTCGTTTATTGGCGAAATTAGAAACTTGAAAGATTTAAGTTACCTAGGGTGACCATATGAAAAGGAGGACAGGGCTCCTGTATCTTTAACAGTTGCATAGAAAAGGGAATTTCAGCAGTTGTCATTTGTATATAAGGAGAACCTGATGGAATTCCCTCTTCATCACAACAGTTAAAGTGCAGGAGCTATACTAGACTGACCAGATTTAACAGAGGGCAGGGGACCTGCAGCTTTAATTGGTGTGATGAAGAGGGAATTTCACCAGGTTCTCCATATATACAAATAGCACCTGCTGAAATTCCCTTTTCAATACAACTGTTAAAGATACAGGAGCCCTGTCCTCCTTTTCATATGGTCACCCTAAAGTCACCCTCATTGAGGGAAAGATGCCAAAGCTCAGTGCTAGAGCGCATCTTCTGCATGCAGAACATTCCAGGTTCAACCACTGACAGTGAGTGGTGCACCAGGGATGCACGTGACTGGACCGGCGCCTGGAGGAGTTGTTTTTCCTTGTCTTCCTCCATGGAGAGAGGCATGGAGCTGTAGGCCTCTCTCTGCACAGAAGAAGGTCAAATGGGCAGGGAGATAACAGTGAAGGGAGCAGGGCTTCAGGGCAGGGGTTCTGCATGGGGCTTCCTGATGTCATCTGGCCTGCCTCACTGGTCCAGGGGGCAATCTGGCCCCCAGACCAAAAATGCTTTCCCAAGCCTGAGTTAGTTATAATTGCTAGTAAAGGCGGCTCAGCATCTAAGGCCTTGCAGCACACTGCCAGAGATGGCTGACAGATGTTCTAAACAACCCAGCCAAATACCAAAGTCTACCGCTTCAAAAGCTACTGAGAGGTCCATCAAGAGAAACAGGGAGATATTCCTCTTGTCCATTTCTAGGTGGAAATCTTTCATAATAAAGCAGTCTCCATTCCATAACCTATGGTGCCCATATGAAAAGCAGGACAGGGCTCCTTTATCTTTAACAGTTGCATAGAAAAGGGGATTTCAGCAGGTGTCATTTGCAGGCATGCAGCACCTGGTGAAATTCCCTCTTCATTACAACAGTTAAAGCTGCAGGAGCCCTGCCTAGCGTGACTAGATACAAAAGAGGGCAGGGCTCCTGCAGCTTTAACTGTTTTGATGAAGAGGGAATTTCACCAGGTGCTGCATGCCTGCAAATGACACCTGCTGAAATCCCCTTTTCCATACAACTGTTAAAGATACAGGAGCCCTGTCCTCCTTTTCATACGGTCACCATACATAACCAGAATGCTTATCATTCATCCTAAGCAACTTTTCCAGTTCCAGCTGTGCCCCACATGTTACAGAGTAACATAGGAAGTTTCCTTATACCGAATCAGACTATGAGTCCATTTAGCCCAGTGTTGTTGACACTGACTGGCAGCAGTGGCTCTCAGGGTCTCAGGAAGGAGTTTTTCCAGCTCTACCTGGAAAAGCTGGAGGTCAAACCTGGGACCTTCTGCATGCAAAGCAGGTGCTCTACCAACTAAGCTGCAGCCCTTCGTGTGTGTGTGTGTGTGCGCGCACACACACACACACACACACACTTGAACAATGTTTGTATTAGTTGCAATTGAATCTGACCCAAGCTTTCTTCCCCCCCCCCCCCCAATAATATACTCTACAATGGTTTGGTTGTCTTTGCGATGACGTAAGACTCCCCTTAAGAATTCCTGGAATCCTTGGGACTTCAATATGCCATTAAAAATAAAGGAATATTCTCTGTCCATTTTGGTAATGAATTATATATTTGTATTTAGAGTGGAGCTGTTCTCTTGTATCATTCTCAAAACTCACTGTCAAATAGCCTTGCTGATTCATTCCAATTAAGTAGGTCCTGAATTTTTCCACTGCTTTTTTTTTTACTCCATTTCAAACAGTGCCTGATTATAAAAAGTAAACTAGTAATAGAAATATCTTCTCCCACACTCAAAAACCCAATGGTAGCTACTGAAAAGCCTGACCACAAAATAACCCACCCCCAATGAATTAATTTGTCTGCAATATTGTTGTCCTGTGAAATTATAGCAAACTTGACAACTCCCTTCTCAAAGGTTGTTAGTTTGCCGTGCTCGTCATAATTTTTTTTTAAATCTCCATCTTCCATTTTCTTGCAACTATTTTTGTTTAATCATAAGCAACACTTGGCCTGGGTTTACAATCTATTAATTTGCACAAACTGTACACAATAACTGCCCTCCACTTCAGCTCCAGCTGAGTCTACAAATAGTCCCTGTCAGATATGTGCAATAGTACTGATCAATTGGGAATTGTTGTACAAAAAGGTTGGGTAAGGCTGTTTATATACGAACTAGTGAAAAAGCCCGTCAGAATAGGGAAGACCCACAGATCAGTTAGATATGAGCTCACTAATATTCCTAATGAATATGCAGTGGAAGTGAAGAACAGATTTAAGGGACTAGATTTAGTAGATAGGGTCCCGGAAGAACTATGGACAGAAGTTCGCAACATTGTCCAAGAGGTGGCAACAAAAAACATCCCAAAGAAAAAGAAAACCAAGAAGGCAAGATGGCTGTCTGCTGAGACACTGGAAGTAGCCCAAGAAAGAAGGAAAGCAAAAGGCAACAGTGATAGGGGGAGATATGTCCAATTAAATGCAAAATTCCAGAGGTTAGCCAGAAGAGATAAGGAATTATTTTTAAACAAGCAATGTGCGGAAGTGGAAGAAGACAATAGAATAGGAAGGACAAGAGACCTCTTCCAGAAAATTAGAAACATCGGAGGTAAATTCCAGGCAAAAATGTGTATGATCAAAAACAAAGATGGCAAGGACCTAACAGAAACAGAAGAGATCAAGAAAAGGTGGCAAGAATATACGGAAGATCTGTATAAGAAGGATAATAATATCAGGGATAGCTCAGACGGTGTGGTCAGTGAGTTAGAGCCAGACATCCTGAAGAGTGAGGTCGAATGGGCCTTAAGAAGCATTGCTAATAACAAGGCAGCAGGAGACGACGGTATCCCAGCTGAACTGTTTAAAATATTGCAAGATGATGCTGTCAAGGTGATGCATGCCATATGCCAGCAAATTTGGAAAACACAAGAATGGCCGTCAGACTGGAAAAAATCAACTTATATCCCCATACCAAAAAAGGGAAACACTAAAGAATGTTCAAACTATCGGACAGTGGCACTTATTTCACATGCCAGCAAGGTAATGCTCAAGATCCTGCAAGGTAGACTCCAGCAATTCATGGAGCGAGAATTGCCAGATATACAAGCTGGGTTTAGAAAAGGCAGAGGAACTAGAGACCAAATTGCCAATATCCGCTGGATAATGGAGAAAGCCAGGGAGTTCCAGAAAAACATCTATTTCTGTTTTATCGACTATTCTAAAGCCTTTGACTGTGTGGATCATAACAAACTGTGGCAAGTTCTTGGTGGTATGGGGATACCAAGTCATCTTGTCTGCCTCCTGAGGAATCTGTATAACGAACAAGTAGCAACGGTAAGAACAGACCACGGAACAACGGACTGGTTTAAGATTGGGAAAGGAGTACAGCAGGGTTGTATACTCTCACCTTATCTATTTAACTTGTATGCAGAACACATCATGCGACGTGCTGGGCTTGACGAATCCAAGGCTGGAGTTAAAATTGCAGGAAGAAATATTAACAAACTCAGATATGCAGATGACACCACTTTGATGGCTGAGGAGCCTTATGACAAAGGTGAAAGAAGAAAGTGCAAAAGCCGGGTTGCAGTTAAACTTTAAAAAAAACCAAGATTATGGCAACCAGCTTGATTGATAACTGGCAAATAGAGGGAGAAAACGTGGAGGCAGTGACAGACTTTGTATTTCTGGGCGCAAAGATTACTGCAGACGCTGACTGCAGCCAGGAAATCAGAAGACGTTTACTTCTTGGGAGGAGAGCAATGACAAATCTTGATAAAATAGTTAAGAGCAGAGACACCACACTGACAACAAAGGTCCGCATAGTTAAAGCAATGGTATTCCCCATAGTAACCTATGGCTGCGAGAGCTGGACCATAAGGAAGGCTGAGCGAAGGAAGACAGATGCTTTTGAACTGTGGTGTTGGAGGAAAATTCTGAGAGTGCCGTGGACTGCAAGAAGATCAAACCAGTCCATACTCCAGGAAATAAAGCCAGACTACTCACTTGAGGGAATGGTATTAAAGGCAAAACTGAAGTACTTTGGCCACATAATGAGAAGACAGGATACCCTGGAGAAGAGGCTGATGCTAGGGAAAGTGGAAGGCAAAAGGAAGAGGGGCCGACCAAGGGCAAGATGGATGGATGATATTCTGGAGGTGACAGACTTGACCTTGGGGAAGCTGGGGGTGGCGACAGCCGACAGAAAGCTCTGGCGTGGGCTGGTCCATGAAGTCACGAAGAGTCGGAAACGACTGAACGAATAAACAACAACAACATGACAGGTATATTTATTTTGTTAGGACTTCTTAAAGTAAAAGCCTTGCTAACATTTTTATAACTGGTGAGGAGGTTAGCCTTCTATCAAATTTACCCTCATGAGACAAATTAGTTACTGAAAGTGGGTTTTGGCTATCTGCTAGGCCAGAAGTTCCTGGCAGTTATTTTTCTGGAACTTCCCTAGAAGGCTGCAGTTCTGAGAAACGTCGTTAGATGGCACCAAAGGGCAAAAACTACAACTGGTGAAGAGGAGCACTCTGGCATTTTATATATAGGATAGGAAACATTCTCCGAGTACTGCTCTTTATCTAATCAAAACAGCACTATCCATGTGTGGGAGAGAGGTATTGGTAGGCTTTGGGGAACCACAAAGTTTGCTGAAGTAAAAAAAAAAAAAACTTTAGCGGGAAAAACCCGCAAAACAGTTAAATGAGGACCTAGGACTATTCAGTGGCCACAGAACAGTGAAAGCTCTATCACACTGGGGGGGGGCGGGGAACGCTCCCTACCGTCGCTTCTCCACCCGTGTTTTCGTTCCTCAGTTACTTCCTCTTTCAAAAGAGGAAGTACACAATGAGCACAAAGCCCATTGAGTCTGCTGTTCTAATGGTGCTGCTTCTCCTGTTCACAGCAGGAGAGAGCAGCGATTCTGTGTTTAAAAATACATCAGACTTAACGAAGATTTTTTTTTTGTCACGAAAGGAAGGCCAGAAGGCAGATGATGTCATATGAGGGACCTGAGCTAAATCCATTAGTGCCCAGTAACGAGCGAGCAATAAAACGCTCGTCGGATGGAGCTTTTAATGATGCACTGGTTTAAAATGTTTGAATTAGTTTTATGTATTTTATGGTGTTTTTATTTGTGTTGTACCCCACCTCGATCCAGAGGGAGAGGCGGGTAACAAATAATAATAATAATAATAATAATAATAATAATAATAATAATAATAATAATAATAGGCTTCTTTAGATTAAAGCGAAATTGCATTAACTTACCGGCACTTGCTTCCTGCTTCTCTTGCTGAATTGTCCCCCCCTTTTATTGTGAATGTAATAAAACAGAACAGAAAATAAATCATGAAAAAGAACAAACAAACATTATGCACGTAGGCATGTCATCTTTTTTTCCCATTAGATATACCATTCATAATTATTTTTTAAAAAAAATTAAAAAGGGAGAGAGTTGTGCATAGGTTTCAAGCAAAGCAGACCAAATATCCATATACATCTTCTCACAAGTGGTGTCTACGTAACACCCATTCAAATGTTGATAGCATTGTTAAGTCCACAGTCCATTGCATTATGGGAAGTGAAGAGGAACAATCTATACTGCAATATTTTGTTGTCGGCCCTCCCTTGCATTTGTACTATATATGTCTATCTTTCTCTGCTCTCTTTTCTCCTTCTTCCCCATCTATCTATCTATCTATCCTCCTCCTCCTCCTCCTTCTAAAAAACCTTTTAAAAAGCACAGGTGGTGTTAACTGGTGTGACTCATCTCAAATTGAGGCATGGTACACTTGTAGACCTCAATCTCACAGGGCCAATTATAATCACGTGTAATTAATAGAATGCTGGACATAAACAAGAGTTTGTGAGATATATATTGTGAAGAATTTTGCATACTCAAAGGTTATTTAAAATATTTGATGACTTATTAGTAGTCAAAGAAATACCCTTGCTCTATCATACAGATTATGAGCTGCCTATAACAAAGAAGTACTGTTGGCAATCATTGTAAAACTGGCTTCTTTATATTCCAAGCTTCAGTTGAAAACTCTGTTGCTGCACTCATTTAGAAAGGCAACTGTTAGGAAGCTTACGATAAGGCATTTATCTCTGTGTCAAAAGTGCTTATTGTCCCCAAGGAGCACCAGCACATGTCAGCAAGGGGTTTAGGCTGCAGAACTAGAAACATGGCAGTATCAGCTGGTATTCATCTGGGCAAAATGTGGCACACATCAAATCAATTAGACAGTGCCAGCCCTTTTCTGCCAGGGACTGTGTTGTAGGCAGAAACAAAACATATTGTCTTGTCAGCTAACGTACTCCCCACCCTATGCTGTCATGCCAGCTTATCAAGATGCTGATTCAATATGAAATAAACATTTCTTTTCGAAAGCGTAGGGGGGGGATCGCTTGCACTCTGCAACCAGCTGCCACATCAATCTTGTTGCTTTGGCAAAGGGAGAAGGACCTGAGGCGATGAAGGGTCTGTGGCTTGTTCTCTCATGAACTGATGTAACACAGACAAAGGGCAGGTTCTAATGCAACATGAGCATTAATGTAAATTCCGTTGTGCTAGCGCAAGGGGCCTCTAGCGCAACACCAATAGCATGAGTGTCCTTTGGGGTTTTCCGGAGAATCCTGTTGCAGCAGCTAACGCTATTCGTGTTGCACTGGAGATCCCTTATGCTAGCATAATGTAATTTATGTTAGTGCTCATGTCGCATTGGATCCTGCCTAAATAAAGAAAGTGGTCTGACAGTGCTACTCAAAAGAGGAAGGCATGTAAGTCTATGGACCCAGTCCACATGTGTCTGATCAAGCCTTGCCCAAAGCAGAGGGGACTTGTAAACACATTGCTGCAGACAGACACTCGCTCGGTGTCGCTGACTTAAGCCCCAATTTCATGAGGAGTCTCCAGTCATAGTCTATGATGGCTGGACAAATTGAAACAGCCAGGAACAAACTTTAATGTTAGTTGAGTCTCCATTCCAGTAATAGTAAGATACTGAAAAAGCTACCATCAGTGATTCAAACAGACGTGCAGTCATTGTAAAGCAACTGTCAAGCCAGAGGCAGACACTGATAAAGTAGGATCAAGTGCAATACCGCACACACATCATAGTCACACTCAGCCCAGCTGGGAAGATGCACCTGAGCTAACCTGCTCTTGGCATCAAGAACAAAAAGACAACATTCTAAAATAAAGTTTATTTTAATTACAATTGGCTTTCGAAGTAAAACCTGTCACCATGTTGAAGAAGAGATGTCAGATATCTTGCCTCACTTTTCCTTCTCTCCCATTTTTTCTCTGGCTCCGTTCATTGTTGCTGTCTCTTGAGTTTCATCTCCTGAGGCAGTAAAGACAAATACCACTCAAGTCCTGTGTTCCAGAATTATTATGATTATTATTATCAATAATAATAATAATAATGCACTTTCCCTAAATGCACAAAACACTTCATATGCATTATCTCCCTCACCAATTCTTGAAAACTCTTGTAAGGTAGGTGTGTATAGTAATTAATCAGTATTTATTACCGTATTTCTTCGATTGTAAGACGCCATCGATTGTAAGACGCACACTAATTTCAGTACCACCAACAGGGGAAAAAAACCCTAAGACACACCCGCAATTATAAGACGCACCCCATTTTTAGAGATGTTTATATGGGGAAAAAGTGCATCTTAGAATCAAAGAAGTAGGGTAGATTTATATCCTCTAAGAAGATCAGAGCCATATATACTGTTCCTGATCCTATTGTAGATACATGACAGTCCTGTGAGATAGGTTAGGCTGAGAAATAATAGAGCCAAACTAGACAGACATGCTGGGGCAGTGGAGAGGGGAGGCTTAACTCTTTCCTCCCCAGCATGATCAGAGCCAATTTTGGGAGGGCCAGCATGGCTAGAACACTTATGAAAAACTCTCCATCGTTGCCCAGGTAACTGGCCTAAATTCACCCTTCGTTGCAAGTTGGGTGAGACTGATTTAAACCATAAAACACACATTGGCAAGTATAGAGATCTTAATTACAAATGTCTCTCTTTCACTCTCTAATTTCACATAAAGGGAGAGAAAGAAGTACTCAAGAGTCAGTTAAAGTTCATGTAGGTCTAATAATTTTGTCTAACCTTTTAGAAAACCCATCTAAGCTAGTGGCCAATACTACATCTTGTGGCAGGCAGCCAATTTCATAAGTTTATACTAACATAACATACCATTAAAAAAACAACAACAACAATAACAACAACAGGTCGTTTTAATATTTGTCTGAATCAGAGAGCATATAGACTGGAAATACGTCAGAAATTAGGCTCTGCATGTTCAAAGAAGATGTGGAAGAGGAATAGGGCCAAGTCACTTGCTCTGCCCCCAATGTCCCAATGGCTTCACAAAGATTTAGGGCACAATCTTTTGCATCCCTACAGCTCCCAGCAAGAAGTATTAATTAATAAAATCCACCTGTCAAAGTATGGTAACTAGTTAATAGCATTAAAGGGTAACTAATCTATAATGTGATCTTGACGATGTTCCCCAAGTTGTTCTCCACCATTACCTGAGATTCAATCAGTTTAGACATTATATTCTGGTTTAACTAGTTCCTGAATCATAACCATTATTATTCTTATTCGCTGGAATTAGAATGGCAAGTACTGTGTACATCAAACTAGCAAGCAAAAGTTAAAGCTCTAAAATTTTGCTTAAGCTTTGTCAGTCCACTTCAGAAAGAAAACCTGTTGGACACTGATTTACCATGTTCTTTAAAGGTCTCCTAGCCATGCTTTAATTAAGTCTGCACTGGCTTCGCTCATGAAATCCATCAGCGTGTCAACATTGGGCTGATTAAAATATCCAATATGTTTTACAAGGCTGCAGATACCAAATGGGAAATAGGGGGATAGTGTTTGTTGCTGACAGAAAATCAGAAGGGAAATAAAAAAACAGCAAGAGGCAGGGAATACGTTAGGGTAACATCAAAACGTAAACAAAAGCGGAGGGTTCACAGCAACTGGGTGGAAAAGCATGCGTCTCACATACTGATTAGCTACAACAGGGCTTGCAGTAGCAACTTTGTGGTTTACTAGAATCTTGTGGTCCAGATCCAAATCCCCTCTACCTTCCAATCTACTTTTAGTAGGAAAAAAAAGATGTCAGGCAATCCAGTCGCAATTTTCCTGCATTGCATGCAATTTGACTCTTTGGCCCCTTCCAGTTACCATAGTATCACCTGGGCCCGATCTACACATCGTTGTGAAGTCGCTTCCGTGCACAGTTTTTTAATACGCACCTAAATGAAGCGCGTCTTTCTTTGCTGCCTCTGGCGCTTTTTCTTTCGTTTCGTTTCGTTGGAGTGGTTCACACTCTTCTAAATTCCTGTCTCTTCCATCGCAAGTGGGCGTTTCTTATAGCCTGGCTTTGATGGATGTTTGTGATGTTCTCCCTTGCTCCCCACCCTTTTTTTTAATTCCTCAAATCCCAGAATTCCCTGTTTGGGTCGTTGTGGAGAAGATGGAGTCGATGGATAACCAAACGGAATTAGTCAGCACCATGCAAACAGCAGATTAACACTAAATGAACATGCACATATGCACATCCATATCATCAACTAAAAAAAAATAAAAATTGGAAAGGGAAATGAAGAAAGGAATTAGAAAAATTGAACCCACCTCACCTGTCCTCACACGCGGGAAAGGTGATGATTAAAGATGGATGTGGATGTGGATCAATGTGGATTTGTAGCAGGCAGACAAATGCACAATTTAGTGGGAAGAGTATTAAATGTAATACAGGTGATAAATAAGTCTAAGGTTAAAGCTGGAATTTTGGCATTGGATATTTTTAAGGCTTTTGACTGTTTGAGCTGGCAAGCTTTAAAGATGGTTTTAAATAAAATGGGATTTGGAAATAAATTTAAAGCTATAATAGAATAGTTGTACTCTCAAAATACAGCTGTAGTGGTAGTGAATGATGGTGTGACGGATAAGATACGACTAGCCAGAGGGACAAGGCAAGGATGTCCACTCTCGCCGGTCCTGTTTGTAATGGTAATGGAATTATTGGCGAATGCAATACGAGAAGATGAGGAGATTGAAGGAATAGGTATTAGGAAAAAATTAAACTGAATATGTTTGCAGATGACACGCTGCTAACTATTAAGAATCCAATAGAAAAGATGGGGAGAATTAAACAGCAATTGAGAGAATTTGAGGATATTACTGGGTTAAGAATAAACTGGTCCAAATCAGAAATGATGTTGTTTAATTATACTAAAAAGGAAGAGAAGGATTGGGAAGAAAAGGGAAGAGAAATGAGAGTTAAGAATCAGATTAAATATTTGGGAATAAAAATTATGCAGAAGTTAGAGAGTTTGGAGAAAGAGAATTTAAATGTGTTAAAAAAAGAAATTTTAGCAAAATTGGAAAAATATAAAAGATTAAATTTATCCTGGTTTGGAAGAATAGCGTTAATAAAAATGAAGATTTTAGCAAAGATTAATTTTGTGTTTAGGATGCTACCAATAAAAATTTCAGAATTAGAGATAAAAAGTTGGCAAAGTATTATAAATAATTATTGTAATGGTGATAAGAAAGCGAGGGTAAATAAAAGTAAATGGTATTTAAGTCAAAAAAAGGGAGGATTGGGTCTCCCAAATATTAAACTATATTATGTAGCTAACAGATTAAGACATATTGTGGAGGCAATTACAGGAATAGGAGAATTAGATTGGATGGAGGATAAAACTACAAGTAATATAGAGATTAATTTGGAAAATGTTTTTTTTAGGGAAGGGAAAAAAATGGGTAGAAAGTATAGATAACCCGCTTTTGAGGTCTCACTGGGAAATTTGGAGTAAATATAAAGGGGAGCTGCTTCCAAGCGGCTCCCCTTTGTCACCGGTAATAATGTTAAATAATTTCCCGGAGGAATTAAAGAGTAGATTAAGTAAAGTTTTAATAGAAAAAAATAAAATGAAATTAAGGGAATTGTTAAGAGGAATGAATACAAGAGAGGATATGGAAGAGGTCCTTAAAGATAAAAAATTAACTTGGTTAAATTATTGGCAATTAGAACAGTGGACTAAAAAGTGGGTAAGAGATAACGGAGATTGTAGAGAATTGACAAAGTTTGAGGAATTAATAGTTAAGAAAGAAAATGATAGGGAGAAAAGAACAGTGTTAAAAGGGTTGATGAGTGAAATATATAGAATACTGGTGGAGAAAGGGTTGATGGATAATTCAGGCAAAATGGTTTGGGAGACAGATTTGAATGTACAAATAGGACAACAGGGCTGGGAGGGGCTATGGAAACAAAGAGCATTGAGAAATATGTCAGTAAGAATAAAAGAGAATTATTTTGAAATTATATGGAGGTGGTACCTAACTCCGGTTAGATTGAATAAGATAAATAATCAGCAATCAGCAAACTGTTGGAGAGGATGTGGGAGTAAAGGAACGTATTTACATATGTGGTGGGAATGCAACTATGTTCAAAAATTTTGGAAGATGGTGTTTTTGGAGATTGAAGAAATTGTGGAAATGAAGATAGAACGAACACCAAAAGTTGCATTACTGTCACTATTTGAAGATTTAAAATGTAAAAAGAAATCAAGGAATTGATAACGAATTTGCTGACTGCAGCAAGATTGATTGTAGCTAGGAACTGGAAGATTCAAGGGGAATATTCTATTGAAGAATGGTATAAAGAAGTATGGGATATAGCTATTAATGATAAATTGACATGTAATATTAAATGGAGAAGAGGTATAGCTAAATCAAATGATTTTGAAGGAATTTGGAAACAGTTCCTAATATTTGTGTTTTCTAAGGGAAGTGGGAAACCACCAGCAGAAGAAAGTATGAGATTTTGGAATCAGGAATGAGATCCCGAGGTGGGGGGTGCACTTGTAGGTTAATTTTGATTATGTTACTCAGATAAGATATTATGTATTCAACGTTTCAATATTATGTAGTATGTTATGTTTTTTTTGTGATAAATAAAATAATAATAATAATTAAAAAAAAGATGGATGCTGCTGTTTGCACCGGAAATGTCATTGGAAGTGGAAAGGCAACAAAATACGTCTGGGCGGAGCGGGGCGGTGAGGAAACAGCGAAGAAATGTTACACAAGTTGGAAGAAGGAACGCATTAAATTGACTTAAGACAGAGTAAATAACAGTGCTCAAAAGCCAGGAAACTGCGATTTGAAAGTAAGGCTGTGTGTCTCGAGGAGCTTTCGGGCGCACTCAAGGCGCACGGAAGCGACTTCACAACAACGTGTAGATCGGGCCCTGCCCTAAACTTCCACTTCTGACTGTTACTTATCTACTGTACCCGTTATTCATTTGTCAGTCTCTGAACTGTCCCTCTACCCTGTCTTGTCTGTACATGATGTGAACGATACGTGGTTTTTTGAGCAGGCCTTGGTTGAGAGTGAAGAACACCTTTTGGCACTTTAACCTCAGGGGATCCACACTACTGCTTTTAAAGCGCTTTAAGCACTTTGAAAAATTTTGAAAACTGTATATGGAGTGTATCCTGGGCCCCAACAGTTGTCAAAACTGTTATAAAGTGCTTTAAAGCGCTTTAAAGCAGTAGTGTAGATCCTGCCCAGTTAAATAGTGGCAGACCATGGCCTTTTCCCAAGGGATAGATGACACTAGGAAAGAGGGAACACTGCAAGTGGTGTATAACTTCATCCCACTTTCATCCGATGTGTTTCTGGAATTGTTTCAAAGACTGGCAAAACCTGTTTGACCAAGTAGAACAAAAGAAATTCATTTTATACAATGGAAGGGATGCACCTGACTTTGAAACTGTTATTACTTGCCTCCAGCCTCAGAATCAGGGACCAGTCCTTATGGAAGGAGGGCAGAGGCTTTAATCGTCTTCTGTCTCTGGCAGGCCCTTTCTTTCCAACACTGAAATAGCCGTGTTAAACCAGCGTGGTGTAGTGGTAAGAGTCTTGGACTGGGCGTTGGGAGATCTGGGAGCTAGTCCCCCAGCTCACTAGGGGGCTGTATTGATAGCACCGCATTGGCGCCACATCCCCCTAAACCTTGCAGTTCCTCTCCTGTGGGGTTGCGCTTGCTAATCCCCATGCCAAGGAGGGAGCACGAGGTTCCTGGCAGTCATCCAGGTACTGGAGCCAGTGCTCCCGCCCTCTTCTGGCTTTCACTGACCAATCGCTGGTCGCCATCCACCAGGACCACCCCACCCACCCCCGATCAGCCACAGAGCGAGGTCAGACAGCAGAAGAGCCAAGGGACCTCGCCCCCAACTAGGAAGCTTCAGCTATTGGGTGGTATAAAAATGCAATAAATAAAATAAATAAATAAAATAACGAAAAAGTTGGGGTAAGTCCTCAACTTTTTAACCACACAACTTTGTGGAAAAGCCCCATGGTAGCTGTCATATAACTGACGCAGTGCCGATTTGCAGTGACCACAGGGCTTTGCACAAGTTTAGGCAGCCCCTTGGTGACTTTCGGCCAGCAACAGACTCTCAGCTCAACCTACCTCACAAGGTTGCTGTTGTGAGAATAAAAGTGGAGAGGAGGAGGGTTATGTATGTCGCCACGGGTTCCTTGGAGGAATAAAGGTTGGATATAAATGAAACAAACAAACAAACCATTTCCCTTATTCCACCACCATCCTTGTCTGCATAATTACTCACTACTTACTTCTGCTGTACGTATGACATTCTCTTCTTGTCTGGAATCATTTCTTCAATGCCAGAATGCATTCCCTGGACATTGTTCTCACTCAGACCCTGGTAGGTCTTTGACCTTTATGTATCAGACTGTCCGAGTGCAATCCAATTCCATTAAAAGCAGTGGGACATTTGCTGTAGATTTAAATTGAATGAGACTCACTCCTCATATAAATAATACTGGTTTAATGAGAGCATGATTTGAAGTGGGGAATTTCATGTTCCTTTGTATTAATTCATGTGCCATTATTTAACAGATTGTTGAGTGGCTTTAGTTGAACAATGCAAAATACTCTATTTCTGAACTAAAGAAACGTTTTAGGGTTCTGCCTTCTATCGTGTGTGGTTTATTACAAGAAAGCAACATTCTGTTCCATTTAAGTTTCCATACATGGGAAGGCTTTTTAAATAAGTGAGACCATAGAAATGTTTACATTTTTTCTGTGTCAGACAGCTCTGTATATATTAAATTTTATATACTCTTTGCATTTTGTTATGGGTTGAAAAGAAACACATTGGGGGGAAAGGTTCTCCATAAATTGTATAATCCATTGGGGTTATTATTGGGCCATTGGTTTTTCAAAGCAAGATTAAATACATTTAAATGTTGCAAAGGTTTTTGCTTATTTCTTTTTTCTGGGCAGCTTTCCCCAAAGAATAAAAAGTTTTTCCTGTTGAATTTCTGACTAGATTGTGCTTTCTCTTTGAGATACCAGCCTACTTCAAGTGTAACTGTCCAAGTGCTATATAGAACTGGAGAAAAAGATGCAGTTTTAATCATAACATCACAATAGAAGAATGCAAAGTCAGAAATATGTGTGATGCCAGTGGAAGTACATCTGTTGCTCCACTTATTCTGGTGAGCAAAATAAAAATAGGACCTGACTAGGGATTTCTTTGGTTTGATAGCTAGCACGTTTTCTTACTGGGTGGTACTAAGGACCATCCAATTATCCCAGTTTGGAATGCAAGTCACACCTACATGCTAGGATGGACTTTAGGCTAGTTAGCTCTGCTTGGGTGTGCCAAAAGAGAGGATTTCTAGTGCTGGCAGGCAGAGCAATTGCTAAGATGTATTTCCTCTCTGTGTGCCTGCCTGCTCTCCATCCTGTGTATTTATAAATAAAGAGATATTATAGAAAAAGTACCACACATCTCCAGTATCCTCTTCTCACAGGAAAAATGACTTGGTGAAAGGCTGCCTTAGAATTTTCCACTGCTTGCAGAATGAGAGAGCATGAAATACGTTTATTCCATAACGAATCAAAGGGTTTCTTCAGATTAAGAGGAAATTTCACTGCCTCACCAGGGCTTTGCTTCCGGCTTCTCTTGCACAATTGTAATACGCTGCATTAAAAGGGCAGAGATGGGTGACCACGTGGTCTATAATTGAAAACTTCCTCACTTCTCAGTGCTCATAGCCTTGAATGGGACAGCGCCCTCTAGTGGCTGCTTTGTAGCACAACTTCGTCTGCACACAGTAGGAAATCCCATGATATTTCAAAAGAATCTGGATATCCAGGTGTTCTTTGGTTTTTTTAGAACGGGGAAGGTAAACACTGAGAAAATCCTATCCCCAGTAACCACCTTCTGGTGGCCAGAGAGTTGCCTTTGACAATTAATGTTTGGGCACACTCATACAGGTGTAGTGGTTAGTGCGTTAGATTGGGATTCAGGAGAGCCAGGTTCTAGTCCCCACTTGGCCATAAAGCTCACTGGGTGACTTTGGCCCAGTAACTGACTCTCAGCCTAACCTATCTCACAGGATTATTCTGAGGATTAAGTGGAGAGAAGGAGGACCATGGAAGCCACCTTGGGTTCTTGCAAGAGGAAGAAAGGCAGGATTTAAAATAATAACAATAATAATAGTAATAATAATAATAATACAGATATAGGCAGTTCTTCAGATAATATGGTCCCAAACTATTTAGGGCTTTAAAGATCAAAACTAGCACCTTGAATTGGGCCCGAGACCCTCTCAAGGCTGAACATGGAATAAAAATCATACAAAAGAGATGCAATAAAAAAACTCTATAAATACACAGGTTACCAATAAAAATAGAGGTCACCAATAAAACCAGCAGCCCAAAACCTATGGGAAGGCAAGCAAAAACAGGTGGGTCTTCAAAGCTTTCCTAAAGACATGCAAAGAAGGAGCCTGAATGAACCTGCAATGGAAGCTGATTCCAGAGGTGCAGGGCCACCACTGAAAAGGCCCTCTCTGTCGTACTCACCAGCTTAACCAACCTTGTTGGTGGGCAAACGCGACAGGCCTCTTCTGATGACCTTGGAGTATGGGCAGGCTGGCATGGGAGAAGGTGGTCCTTAAGTAACTTGGGCCCAACCACTTAAGTCTTTAAAGATTGAAACCAGGATTGGGCTCAGGAATGCACTAGCAATCAGTGCAGCTGGTGTAGTATCAGGCCCCACCAATATCCAGATGTCCCTTTTCTGCTCCAAGTGATGTTTCTTTAAAATAAAATAAAAAAAGCTGTTTGAGTTATTCAATAAGAAATACACATTCCACTGATACCTTATGAAATAATCCCTTGAAATCATGCTCTTTTTCAGGGTGATGAGGAGTTGACTCTCACAACTGCCGTTGTAAACCTACTGCCACTTAAGCTATAAAGTTAATAAACTGTTTCAATTACATCCTCAGGAGAGGAAGCTAGTTTAGCCAAAGAATGATATTTAAAGGAAATTTCTAAAAATGCACCTGCCCTGTGCCCCAGAGGCATAAAGGCTCTCCCCACACTACGGACTTTTAGAGTTCATGCCGAAAGTCTCATGTTCCGCTATCCACTGGAAGTGGAATTAAACCAAGGTTCCAGTTGGCACTAAACAGTGTCATTCTCCCTCTTGAAAATGTGTAATATTCATCCATACTGCTCTTGGCAGCTGCACCACCCCATGCTATAAAAATGGGTGAGCAAGGATTGAAAGGAAGTTTCTTTCAAGCTGGAAAGGGATTAAAATAAGACTGTGCCATGGGTGGTGTACTTCCTCCTTGAGGGGCTAGTTCATTAGCAATACACGATAGGCACAGTACTTTAATTTTTAGCTATAAGACATAGATATTTGGTGGTGAATAGTGTACTAGGAGAATTCAAAGAAAGGCAAATGACTGAACCTTCTAGATTGCAATTGGTCAGAAACTGCAGTGCTAACCGCTGCAGAACTGTTGCCTCTCGTGAAGAACCTTCACAACTCTGGATTGACTCCGCCTGGTCATTGCTCCTCCTGGCCAGGAAGAAGTAAAAGGGCCTTACTAGACCTACCTATTAATCCGGTCGGGAGTAGGGGCGAGCCTACACTGCAGCTAGCACAGGCCGTCACCCCAGTCTACATGTGACACATGATGGGGTAAAGGAAAGCCCCGTCGCGTCAGCCATGTTTTTTAGGTTAAAGGGGCCATGTGCGCAGGAGCGCACCAATGACAAAGGTAGGTTGTTTTTTTTAAAAAAATGGGTTCCCTGCTCCCCCTGCATCCGATTTCCCCCCACGATGTCCGATGCCCCCCCACCCCCCACCCGCCATGTTCAATTGCCCACCCGCCAGCCATGTCCAATGCCCCCTCTACCCCCCCGGCCGCGATCTCCGTTCCCCCCGGCCGCGATCTCCCAACCCTGGCTCTGCTCTTCCCCCCCATCTCTCCCGCCAGGTCCGCTCTTCCCCCCCACCCGATGGGCACAGTTTCTCCTGGCTACTCACGAGTAAGCTGCGTAGCCGGGAAAAGTCACAGAATGGGCTAGACCTTCCGCAGCCCTGGGGCTGCAGAAATACCAGGCCACAACTGGTGCTGGTTATCCCGGGCCAAGGGACGGTTTAGCCCAGGCTGACCCCGGGATCCCCTGTGCGTCATCTGGATGCACAGGGGTGAGCCTGGGAATCAGTCTGGGCTAAACCCTTATCTAGCAACAGCCTAAGAAGGCTTCCAGCCCCTGTGGTGCTTTGCTTGAACAACGTCTATCTTAGCTCTGGTGTGCTTTGTGTTTCTGGCGTTGCTGTCCAGCCCCCCCTCCTGACTTAGCCTCCAATCCTACTTGCTCTTTGGAAGGGCCAGTGTCAAGGGTAGGCATGTTTGGACACCTGCTGAGGGCCCACACAGCAGCGGGGGCTCACTGACAAGGCCCCCCTTGTCTTGCCTCTCTCTTCACCACTGCAACCTGATCGTTTACCTGCCTTCCTGCTCACGGCCTGTCAAGCAAGCAAGTGATAGCAATGATGAGGAAGAGGATACAGAGCAACAGCAGCTGGTGACAACGGCCGTGTGAAGGTAGCCTCACTGAGTGAGGGGGTCCATTGGGGGTGTCTCACCCAAGGGCCTCCCAAATCCTTGAGCCAACACTGCTCTTCAGTCTTGTCTCCTGAATTGCTCTAGAGTTCTGCCCACGGCCCAGCCCTTCCCCAACATGGTGCCCTCAAGATGTTTTGCTCCTATCAACCTCAGCCAGCATGGTCAATGGTCAAGCATGTTGGGAGTTGTAGTCCAAAAGTTCTGGAGGGCACCAGCTTGAGGAAGGCTGATCCACATTGTCTGGAATCGTCATACTGAGTTCAAAGCAACAATAGCCTTTAAACCTGGCAATGAATTTAATTTTGGGTCTCTTGCAACATTTTAAAATATAGCATTCATTTATTATCATGTATTTAGGCAGCACAATCCTGTGCATGTTCTCTTGGAAGTAATTCCCACTGTGTTCAATTAGATGTTCTCTGTGGGTAGTGCAATTCAAAGACAGAGCAATCCAAAGGCAGCAGCGGAGGGAGAAGCCAAGGCAGATAAACCACCAAATCCATGTTCAGCTCACGCCAACAGGGTGGAAGTTGGGGGTGAGGCAGCTGGAGGGAAACTAAGTACGCCAGCTAAGAAATAAATCAGTGGCGAAACCTACAGTGGTTCATGAGTTAGGGTTGAGCTGAGCACACAAAAGCTGGGAAATGGATTTTTCATCCATAACGCCAGCCCCTTTCAAACCACAAAGCGCATTGGGCAAAGGGACCAGCACATTTGTGGCAAGTGACAAAGGGCAGGAGCCCACGGGGCTGCACATGTGACAGCAGAACCACAGGACTCTGAACCCTATCAGTCAACAGCTGAAGGAAAGCCAGAAGTACAAGAGTTCACAGTCTGGCAGCCCTAGGCTCCACCTCACATCCCATTTCCCACTTGTTCCACCACCCGCTACCCTGTGCCACTGTCAGCAGTGAAGGGATAACCGCTTGAGTGCTGGTTGGCAGAGGGGAAGTTGGGATCTCATATTGGATAGAGAGAGAGGAAAGCCAGTGCCCACCACAACAAAACAAAACCGTTGGGCCCCCATGGGGCTGCAGCCGCATGGCAAGGGCAAAGGGCCACCCTCCCAAGCCTCCACCCCATTTCTGTCTGCCTGTTGGAGTGCAGGCATTATCGGCCCAGAGTGTTCCAGTGGCCACTTTATTCCTGTGGCAATGGCCACCGCCACAAACAGTGGTGTTTCCATGGTGGACAGGTAGCGACAGCAGCAGCCAGTGTGGAAGCAAGTCCAGCTGCAGTGACACTGAATAGCCCTCTAGGCCGCAGATGTGGGGCGCACAATGCACTGCCTCCCCCAAACCACGTGAGGCAGCATCAAGGGAGAACTAGCCTTGGCTACTCCGGCGTCATCTCGCGTGTTGTGTCTGTGTGCGTGTGTGGTGATGCAGGGAGATGGGCTAGGCCGTGTCCCTGACATTGTGAGTTCACTGTCTCCTTCCATATGTGGAAATGTCACCAGCACAGCCCGATTTGTGAGCACTAGTGGTCTTTCCAGGGATCATGTGGTGATGTCTGTTGTTTTTACCTTGCCTTTGTGTTTTCTACCTGGTCTCTGGCTGAGCACACATTGGACATAGTGGCCAGAATAGCGGCAGTAAATCTCCAGTCTTTGCAAAATAACAGTATAGGATTGCTCTGCTAATATCCCAATGTTATGCTGAACATTTTATTGGCCCCTACCTGTTAAATAAAGACATGTAGTGCTGCTTCCCCGACACACCCCACTTTGCATTTTGGAGCCCCTTCAGAAGTGCCTCCATAGAGTGGCTTAAGGTTGGACATTAAATATTTCTTTATGAATTAATACAGGAAGCACAAGGGAATGCTTATCAAGTTGTTCGTGTTCAAAGAGGTGGCTCCCCAGTCTGTGAGCTGCCCCTTACATCAGAACAATAGTTTTCTCACTTTTTCTGTTTGACAGTTGAAAGGCACGGGGTCCTAAATTGTAAACTGTAGCAGAACTGATGGATTGTAATGGAGGAAACCATCTAAGGAACTGAGAGCTTTCAGTATGTCTGCCTCTTCTCCACACACTGCCCCTGGCTGCCACCTACTGCTCCTGGTTGAGTAAATTCTGGGCACTAGACGACAGGTAGAGCTTTACCAAAGCATGATGGGTGAGGGGATCACATGCAGCTGAGAAGTAACACCTCGTCGTTTGACACACCTGGTTGCTAGTGGCATAAATCATCTGGGAATTGTGGACTTTTGTATCAACCAACGCTTTGCATAACTATGAAGTATCCAGAATCCATCTTGCCTCTCTAAATACTCTGTTCTTGTTGGCTCCTGCTATGGAAACCTGGAGTTTTTCCAGCTCCAAGTAGCATCTAAAAGCCAGTGTTGAACCAGCACTGGAAGCCTAGATGAGGCAATCTTGACATTTATCAGTGCTGCGTTACATTAGCCACTTACTATCTCATGCCTCTCCTTCACCAAGAAACAGTTCCCCTGTGCACTGAGTAACATACATAGAGCAACAAGGATTCAGATCTTATTAGGGGCCTTCGCCATGCAAAATTCATTTCCCAAGGTTCTGACTGGGCTTGGTCTAAAAATGCTGTCTGATAGTGCATGGAAATTGTGGAATTATTTTCTTCTTTTTCCTTAATGCCTGGGTTTATTTTAGAGGCCAAATGTCATTTCACACCAAGATTCAGTACTTTCTGGGCTGCTGGGTATTGGTATTGGTAGGGGACAGTGGTGGACACAGGTTTGCCACCAAATCATAAAATAATACTAAAAGACTCTCAACTGGATTCTATTTAATTACATATGGGGAGAAGGGAAGGAGCACATCTGCTCTTAAGAGAGCCTTCAATGAGATGTGACAATGGCTCTAGCATTAATAAAACTACACCAACATTGGTTATTTTTAAAATTGGCTTTAAAAACAAAAAGGAAAGTCTTCACACATTTTTATGATCAGGCTGTAGCCATTACTGAAATGAAAGATTGGCTTAGTATTTAAACAGTCTTGGAAAACGTTGCTTTGGGGTCATATGTGGGTACAGCCAGGCTGGGGAGGGAGGAATGATTGCTGAAGCAGGGAGTGTCTGCCCCCCCCTTCTTGTTGTTCCATTCTCACTGTGTCTGCCTGTGTCCCCTTCAAAATTTCAGGGGACTAACATCACCATTATTAGTTCAGTTCAGTGGCTTTAAGCCGAGTTCCCTGTTGCACACTTCAATCAAAAGGACAACACTGCACCCTTTATAAGCTACTAGTAGGATGCTTGTCCAATGGACAGATGGCTCATATATATTGCAAGGACCCTGAGGGTGTGGGAGTAGTGAGCCACCGTGGGGCCATTTCAGGACCCCTGGCATTGAGGGCTGGGCCACCTGGTTACAGTCAACCCTGGCTTCAAATGCAACACTTTCCCTTGAATAGCAGTCATTGGCATAAATTATTGGGAGGACTAAATGAGGGCTAAAAGTATCGGTCAATTCCAAATGGCCTTGGGAAATCATGGTGAGATTTTAGGGATCATCTTCAAAGCAAAATACTTGCAAGAGATAGAGATTTATTTTTTGTAGAGAACAACTCAGAATCAAAGCACTTAGTAACAGAGTTTTAGTTTTAGGGAACAACTCCTATGTCCCCCAATACAGCAGTTTCTAGGGATCATCTCCAAATACACAAAGAAATTGGAATGAAATAAAGAGAAAGTGACTGCAGTTTAACTTAACATTCTATAAGCATCAGTTTCAAATGGCCTAGATATGTATGTGTGGGTGTTTCCAAAAACTGCCTAGGTTTATTTCATGCTTATAGAAGTCCCATCTACCCACCCAGCAACCTCCCCTTACAACTGGCCTGTATTTCCAAATGGCCATTGGGGTACTTTATTTATTTATTTATTTATTTATTGCATTTCTATACTGCCCAATAGCCAGAGCTCTCTGGGTGGTTCACAAAAATTACAACCATTCAAAGTATAAAACAACAGTATAAAACCATAATATAAAATACAATATAAAAGCTCAACCAGATAAAAACAGCAGCAATGTAAAATTACAAATTTAAAACACCAAGTTCAAATTTATTTATAGACTGTTAAAATGCTGGGAGAATAAAAGGCGTCTAAAAGCATATAAAGTAGGTGCCAAGCGAACCTCCTTAGGGAGCTCATTCCACAGCCAGGGTGCCACAGCAGAGAAGGCCCTTCTCCTCCTGGTAGCCACCTGCCTCACTTCCTTTGGCAGGGGCTTGCGGAGAAGGACCCCTGAGGATGACCTTAGGGTCCAGGCAGGCACATATGGGAGGAGGCATTCCTTCAGATAGCCTGGCCCCAACCCGTTTAGGACTTTAAATGTTAACACCAGCACTTTGAATCGGGCCCGGACCTGGACTGGCAGATAATGAAGTTGTAAAAGGACTGGCATGATGTGGTCTCATCGGTCATTGGAAGGATACCAGAAGTCCAACTTATAATATGAGGCCCAAAGCCATGGCTTACTTGGCTTGTTCCTAAATCTGGCACATTTGTGGTACCAGCTCCAGGGGGACTTCATCAACCGAAGCTTGTGCAGTGTTCTAGATATTCATTCCATTGGGCCTTGTCAGGGAGAAACTGTGCCACAAAGGAATTAGCAGGAGGAAAGGGCCTTTTGGAGTTCCCACCTCAGGCACCAAACTGTCTTGGGCTGGCCCTTGAGTCAGAAAAACATTTTACCTAGATATAGAACTAACGAAAGCTTTGGTTGAGATTTTCATCTGTAATAAATCACAGAAGCTTAGGAATTAACATTGCCCAGAGAATGCCTCCCCCTTTTGTTTCTATACAGGTTGCAAAGCTTTTTCTTGGTAGGAAAGATTAATATCTGAAAATATTTTATATGAGCTGCAGATTGCAAAATGCACTCAAGAGCCAACAAGAAGATCAGAGCACAATGAATTCCTATGCTTGCAGTTTTGAAGTGATACTTCTATTTCAAAGGGCAAATGCTGAACTGAAGTCATCAGTGGCATGGAAAAGCCAGTCGATTTGCTGCTCATAAAGAATGTACCAAAATTTGGTAAAATTCAGAGATAAAAAACCAACTTGCTGATGGTGAGGGCTGTGATGACCCCCACCTTATACTGCTCCTGTATTCTTTCCTAAACCAAAGGACCCAGCGCAGGCAGCTGTCCCTGTGACACGCCTTCCACTTCTTAGGCCCCACATGTATACAGCTCAGCACCCTTACCCCCAAATTCTCACTTCCACTGCCACCATAGACCTGCACCTTTCCCAGGTACTCCAAGGACCACACCCATTATGACTGAACGCAATTTATTAACAAGTAGTGAGTGCAAGTACAAAAGCTTAACGGTTTCCTCAGTTCTCCAGCGTAATGGTTATAAAGGGAAAAAAGGAAAGGAACCTCTCCTGCAAGCACTGAGTCATTACTGACTCTTGGAGGGACGCCAGCTTTCGCTGACATTTTCTTGGCAGGCCTTATAGTGGGGTGGTTTGCTGTTGCCTTCCCCGGCCGTTATTACCTTTCCCCCAGCTAACTGGGTACTCATTTTACCGACCTCGGGAGGATGGAAGGCTGAGTCAACCCGAGCCAGCTGCCTGAAACCAGCTTCCGCTAGGATCGAACTCAGGCCGTAGGGAAAGTTTCAGCTGCAGAAACTGCTGCTTTACCGCTCTGCGCCACACGAGGCTCAATAATGGTTATAAAACACAATGCGTAACGGTTTCAGTCAGTTCTTTCTCTTAAACGTTTCACAATATAACTTCAGGTTCTCCTGCTTACTCTACCCCTACTAGGCTACACTATTCTCTTCCCCACACACTACTCCACTCAAACAACAAAGCACACAGACCCTATCTCAATCTCTATCAATCTCTCTTCCAAACTCCAATCCAAAACTCATCCCCAAACTCATCCCATCTGCCCTGTCAGCAGAAGCATATATACTCACACAGTCCTCCGACTCCTCCCATTCTCTCGTGCCAATCCAGACACACTGCACAAACATCCAATCAGCACTCTCCTTCCATCCGGCCCTCTATGGCTTTATACTTACCGATCTGCTACAAATACACAGTGACTACCTTCTTTAAACTCTTCAATCATTGTTATTAACTAGTGAAAAAGCCCGTCATATGACAGGTCTATTTATTTTGTTAGGACTTCTTTGAATACAATATTTTTGGTATACATTTTTCTAAGATTTTGAACCAACTTCCCCTGTTCTTTCCCATCAATAATTTTTAACTTTATGTCCTCAGACCGTCAGACTCTGGACATTGACACAACGTTAAAGTAAAAGCCTTGCTAACATTTTTATAACAGGTGAGGAAGTTAGCCTTCTATCAAATTTACCCTCATGAGACAAATTACTTACTGAGAGCGGGTTTTGGCCCATCTGCTAGACCAGAAGGTCCTGGCAGTTATTTTTCTGGAACTTCCCTAGAAGGCCGCAGTTCCGAGAAACGTCCCTAGATGGCGCCAAAGGGCAAAACTACCATATTTCTTCAATTCTAAGATGCACTTTTCCCCCCATATAAACATCTCTAAAAACGGGGTGCGTCTTAGGGTTTTTTTCCTGTTGGTGGAACTGAAATTAGTTTGCGTCTTACAATCGATGGCATCTTACAAGTGAAGAAATACGGTATAACTGGCTTGGAGGAGCAGTCTGGTGAGGAGGTTAGTGGGTTTTGGCCCATCTGCTTGGCTGGAAGCTCCTGGCAGTTATCTTTCTCGGAACTTGGAACTTCCCTAGAAGGCCGCAGTTCTGAAAAACGTTACTAGATGACGCCAGAGGGGAAAAACTATTTCTCGGAACTTGGAACTTCCCTAGAAGGCCGCAGTTCTGAGAAACGTCACTAGATGGCGCCAGAGGGAAAAAACTATTTCTTGGAACTTCCATAGAAGGCCTCAGTTCCGAGAAATATCACTAGATGGCGCCAGAGGGCAAAACCTATTTCTTGGACCTTGGAACTTCCATAGAAGGCCGTAGTTCCGAGAAACATCCCTAGATGGTGCCAGAGGGCAAAACCTATAACTGGCTTGAAGGAGCAGTCTGGGCTTTTATATATATAGATAAACTTTTATATCAAACTTAACAACACAGTCTAATGCCACAGTCTAACATCACAAGGACCTATTCCATTTCTTACAGGCCCCATCTTGCAAACAAATTAGATATGTACATTGATCTCTTTATCAAGAGAATGTGCTTCTTAACAGATTGTTCGGAACAACTTCACTGCTTGAGCTAGTATGAAGAGAAATGTTCTGAGTAGTCTTTTAAGGGCTAAGTACATACAACTTTAAATACATAGTGTAGGGTGACCATATTTTGGAAACCAAAAAGGAGGACAAAATGGCCACCCTCAGGAGGCGTGGCCACCCCAACATGCCCACCCCCAAGGCAGAGCCAACTCAACATGTCCGGCCCCCAAAGGGGCGTGGCCTCGGTCACATTTATTTATTTATTACATTTTTATATTGCCCAATAGCCAAAGCTCTCTGGGTGGTTCATAAAAAGTAAATGATAGCAACCAATGAGTGCCAAAGGCACACAACTACTATAATAATATACTAAATACTAAAAAAAAGAATTAATACTTACATAAATCCATTTTTTTATTTTTATAACATAATAAACAACCACAGCCAGCAATCATCACCAGCAAGAGAAGGAGCATTATTAATATTAGAATCAGCATCCATTATCACCATCACCAGCAAGAGAAGGAGCATTATTAACAAATGAAGCAGAAAATTCATATTAACAAATGAAGCAGAAAAATTAGTACAATAAAAAGAAAGCCATACTGTAAAATAACCATAATCTCAGAGACATAGGGCTCATCTACACCAAGCAGGATATAACACTATGAAAGTGGATGGAAGTGGTGTATAAAAGGCAGGAGCCATAATACTGCTTTATAGTGGTACTGAAGTGCACTGACAACTGTTGGGGCCCATGACACATCTATGCCAAGCAGGATATTACATTATAAAAGCGGTTATGAAAGCAGTATATGGTACATGTCAATGGGCCCCAACAGTTGTCAGTGCACTTCAATACCACTATAAAGCAGTAGTGTACATCCTGCATGTTATATACCGCTTTCATAGTGGAATATCCTGCTTGGTGTAGATGAGCCTTAAGTCAAAAATAAAAATTCATTCACACACACACTCAAGGTAAAATAACAACAGCAATACACACCTCACATATGCTCATCAAAGACAATAAAAATTAAAATCCACACACCCTACACACTCACCCAGCATGGAAAAAACTCCACACCCTCTCCAAGACAATCTAAAATAAAAAAAAACCTCCACACATACTTAACTGGGGGTGGGGGATAAATCCATCCCACACTCACCAAAGGCAAAATAATAAAAATCTACAGCAACACCCCCCAAGGCAAACAATAAAATAACATCAAAAATACAATACTTACTCACCCAAGGCATCATCATCATCATCATAGTGTGGTGTAGTGGCTAAAGTGTTGGACTGGCAGCTGGGAGAATCGGGTTCTAGTCCCCACTCAGCCATGGAGTGACTTTAGGCCAGTCACAAACTCCCCAACCCACCTCACAGGGTTGTTGTTGTTGATGATGATGATGATGATGATGATGATTTACATTTATATACCGCCCCGTAGCCGAAACTCTCTGGGTGGTTTACAAAAGTTGAAAACAGTGAATGTTAAAAACTAATACACAAAATTTAAAACCATAAAAAGCAGGAGGGAGGAAGCAGGCCTGCCACAGCCACGTACCTTGTTTCCTGATGAACTGAACTGGGCTGCTGCTTTGTCCACCTGGGCTCCGCTTGAAGCAGGGAGGGGAGGGGAGGGGAGGGGAGCTATTCTCAGAAGTCCCTGGGCCGATCTGAATCAAGCTCCCCACCCCACCCCGTGCACTGGGCATGGCTGCAGGCCCAGGCGCTAGAAGCCTGGGCCCAGCCAAGGCAAGCCCCGCGTGTGGCAGGCGCAGCTGCAGGCCCGGGTGCCGGGAAGAAGCCTGGGCTCAGCCAAGCATAAATATATTGTGTGAAGCATATGATATATAGGCCTTGTTCACAACAAGTAATACGACCCTAACAACTAATAGTTAGAATCATGCAGCAGCAAGTCCATGCGCTGCCTCCCATCCGCTCACCCCTTCCACTTTCCATCCACCACCACTTCCATTTTCCATCCACCTTCATTAACCCACCCTCTGGAAAACCCTCCCTCATGCGGTTCGGGAGGCTGAAAATGTAGTAACTTTTAAACGCCTCCTAAAAACATATATTTTTAAACAAGCCTTCCCTCAGCTGTAATTTATTCTGGTCTTATGTGATTTTAAAGTTTTAAAGTGGATTTTATGGTTTTAGTTGTATACTGCCTAGAGAGCTTAGGCTGCTGGGCAGTATAAATATGTAATAAATAAATAACGCAGGAACGTTCACCAATGTGCCAACCAGAACGACAAACCATGCACTAGTCAATAAGGCTCCTCTATTCTTCTCTTCCATCAAAAAACATTTCAATAAAGAATGTTTCTTACACAATCCATAAATTGGTATTATGCACAAACCAGAACATACTAAGCTACTGTGTATGTGCTTGATCATACTTCTAAAACAGCTCCTACTTCTAAAACAGTTAAAAATATCATCCAAAAATGTTTCAATTAGATAATAAAGATTTTGAGAACGCACCTGAACATGGGACACTTCTGCCTAGTTACCTACATAGAAGTAGCAGAACGTGGATTTTTCACCTAATTCTGTTGCATTTATATGGAAAATTCTAACACTTGAATGTAAAGACAGGATCAGGGAGCTGGAAGATATTCTATGTGAAATTATCCGCAATAAACGGCGTTTAAAATGTTTGTATTTACCTTTCAATTAAAGGTAGAAATTATCAACGTGGCATTCAATTTAAAACAGACCGTAATAAAATAAAGTATGATAAGATTCAAGGACTCTGAGCTTATGAAAACTGCATTACTAGGAGACTTACCAAAGGACAGTATTTACAAGCAACTCCTTCCATGTTTATACTACCCTTCCATAGTATAAAAATTAAATGTTCACTTCTCCCTATTTCCACCCCAGGGTGGGTCAGGGATAGAATTAAGCAAAATGTGGCTCAGATTCACTTCTCAGATAAATACAAGCTGTCTTTAAGACATGTATGCCAGTGTTTAACTTCAAAAGGCACACTTTTAAAATTCATAAAAATAGAGACAGCAACAAAACAGACCCCCCAACACCACCAAACACCCCCCCACTCAGGATCTAAATACCAGCAGCAAAACATAATTTCATAACTCAAATGATTCTGAAAACCTTTTGAAATAACATTCTTGTAACCTGATGCATGGCTATTAATAGAAAATGAGAAGAGACTCCCAAGGGAGCAGGTCCCATAACTCAGGTGCATTTACAGAGTGCTTTAAGTCCCTTTTTGTTGGCAGGTTTATTGTGTGCCTATCAGCTATAGAACTGGTAGAGATTTGAGGGGTGCAGCATTACCTCCATCCCTACACCTCTATGGAATTTCCTCCTGTCAAGCAGCTAGAGAAGGAGCAGCAATTTATGGTGCAATCCGATCCATGCTTACTCAGAAGTAAATCTCACTGTGCTCACCTCCAAGCTCCGCTGCAAAAGCGCTGTGTTCAGCTGGGTATTATGCACAATATTGCAAAGCTGCCAGGAGCAGCGACTTCATACAAGCTGCTGCACCTCTGGACCCCACAGACGACGACGGCGCCTGCCTGCGCCTCTCAAAAACTCATATTTGGCGCCCTGGCCTCCATTTTGCTGCTGCTGCCCACTCCAAGAAAGCGCCGCCAGCACCAGCCGGAAGCCACCTCTCCTCCGCCGGGTCTCGGTGCATGCTGGGAGCAGGCAACGAGTCTCCCAGCTCCTCCTCACCAGCAGAGAGAAGAAAGGGAGGGCGTCGCCGGGGGTGGGGGCTGCGAGGCCCGTTCTCAGAGAACGGGTCTCCCAGCTCCTTTTCCCCCAGCGACGCTGGTCTACTCCTCTGCTGACGCGCGTGCGTCAGCACAGAGTAGTAGACCGAGTAGTAGACCGGCGTCGCCGATTTTCCCGGGCATTTGTAGGGATTTTGAAATCTCCCCCCGAATCCCGCTTGGGGGCGGGATTTCCTGTCATGTCCGGGCCAATCCGGACGTTTGGTCACCCTAACATAGTGTGTAGCAGACCCTCACTTTTTGGACCCCGTACAAGCATATGGGACTCTGACACAGATTGCAACCACTATGCACAGGTAGGAGAGGTTTAAACCTTCCAACTCAGCTGTTTGGGGGGAAACAGCTGAGTTGGAAGGTTTAAACCTCTCCTACCTGTGCATAGTGGTTGTTGCAATCTGTGTCACTCCCACAATGCAGGGGCTATAAAACCATCCCAAAAATCCGTTGGCACCAATGGAGATTTCTTCTTCTTTTTAACCTCTGCATTGGAGGGTGGGGATTTAGGAAAAGAATAGAATAGAAGCTAGGTGGGAAGCTTTAAACCTCCCCTATCCAGATCAGGGCTCCATGTACTTCCTTGAAAGGAAGGAAGGAAGGAAGAGAGGAATAGATGTGCTATATATTTAATGTACTGTGTAGTTAGCCCTACAAAGCACATACAATTCTAATAATGACTAAAGACAAACTGTTCCTTTGTCCGTGTATACAAAGAAGAGAATAGAAAATGCAGCTGATGGGCCAAATGACCATGTGCTGAGTGCCAATTTTGGCTTTCTGTCCCTCCTGGAGGGTTGCCTGACTTGCCCCCCACATACTCGACCTACAAGGCCTGATCCATGGTAGTGAGCTTGCACAGTTATAAACAGGTGACGATCATACTTAGATACAATCCTCTGCTCACTTACCTGAAGTCACATTAAGTTCATGCATTGGATTGTGCTGCACATGTCAAGAAAACAGAGTGCGATGTTCCAGTGAAAGTCTTGTAATAAATTCCTTTTATGGCAGTAGAATGCTCACTTTGTTCCAGCATTTACTAACCTTGAGGCTTTTTAAATATCTTTATACACTACTGGCAATTCCCTGTTTAGTGATACTCTCAGAAGGATTAGAGACTAAAAAGTCATCTCAAATAAATGCCATCTCAAACAAACATCTTTTGTTTACTCTTCTCTTCTAAAACAGAACAAAGCTTTCATATTGTGTCCCTGCCATATGTCTTCTGTAGCCAGCCAAGGAAAATATTATGATCTAGAAATATCAAAAGATTTGGAGAATTCCTTAAATTAATAGGGAAAATAGTGCTTTTGTTTTCTTCAAATACATGCTATACACACAGCGATGGATCACTCTGTTATGGACCTTGTTGGCACACAAGAAACACTTCCCCAACCAGTGCCAAATCCAGCTGTAGTGGGAGTGGTGACAAAAAGACACATACAGACCTCCCTTCTACATGCTGGATACCACCTTGCATGGCCAAACTCAGCAACTCCCATGGATGGTGCCGTAGGTCTATTGGACCACTTGGGTATGCAAATTAGTGATGGGCAAAGTTACCTCAATATAAATTTGTTTGTCAAGTTAACAAATTTGTCCATCCAATCTTAGATTAAAGTTCTGCATTATTTTGAGAACTTCTTATGTATACAAATTGCTGCACATACACGTCAGCAAAGTACATCTTGGGAAGTGTAGTATGGCATCATGCTACGCATCATAATGTCACATGTAACTATGTTATGTTCCCTGATTGGCTGTTTTCAGATACCTTACAGTTTACCCTACAGTTGGTATGCAGCTGTTGGAGCCGGTCCAAGTGGCAAGCAGCAGAAGTAGGACCTGTGGAAAAGGCACCTCCATCTGCAGAAGACCAGGGGCCTTGCTAGACCAGGCGTTAGCGCGGTGTGAGGCCCGGTTTCCCCCAGATGACACACAGGAGAATCCAGGGTCAGGCCGCGCTGAAGCCTGCCTTAAGCCGGCATAAGCGAATTCGCTTATGGCCCGGCTTTTCCGCAGCCCCGGCCTGAAACGTCTAGCAGGGTCCGTGGCTTTTTGCGGCTACTCACTTACTCACGAGTAGCTGGGAAAAGCCACGGACTGGGCACAGTGCTCATACGAGCGCTGTGCCCATCAGGCCGGGGGGGGGGAACCCGGGGAGAGAGAGGGGCAGGGGGAAGGCCGGACCCCCCAGGAGAGAGGGGGGAAAGCTGGATATCAGCGATGGCGGGGGGGGGGGAAAGCCAGACATCGGCGATAGCACAGGGGCGGGGAAAGCCAGACATCGGGCCTGGCTAGTGGGGGGAGAAGATCGGGGATGGGATCAGGCCTGGCAAGGGGGGGAGAAGATCGGGGACGGGATTGGGCCTGGTGGATGGGGGGAGGACGAGCAAGCAGGCAGGGGGGAATCGGACAGGGAGAGCGGGGAGGGGCTTTATTTTTGTAAAAAAAAAAACACTTACCTTCTCCGGCGGGGCTCCAGCGCACATGGCTCCTTTAACAACAACAACAAATGGCCGATGCTACGGGGCTTCCCGTTGCCCCGTCGCGTCGTGCATGTAGAAGCCGGCGACTGCGCGTGCTAGCTCTAGCGCGCCGTCACCCCTCCTCCCTGCCGGCTTATCCGGCAGGTCTAGCAAGGCCCCAGGTCTTTTCCTTACTCACCAGCTGTCCCAGGCTACACTGCTCCCCTACTGACCTTCATCCCCTTGGATTCCCTTTTCAGTATCCCCTCACAGTGCCACTCAGCATCCGAGTCTATAATAAACTTTAATTTACCAAACAATGGGAAATTATATGTCCTTTGATACTAGAGAAAAATAACCTAGGTTGACTAACTGGATACAAAAAGGAAATCAAGCCACAGGTGAAAAAGAAACGTAGAATTAGGGGTGGATGCTAAATTACATGGCTGTTCCCTCAAAAGTGATTAGTTTGTTGACGTATTTCAAATCCAGTGTGGTGTAGTGGCTAGAGTGTCGGACTAGGAATCGGGAGATCTGGGTTCTAGTCCCCGCTCAGCCATGGAAACCCACTGGGTGACTTTGGGCCAGTCACAGACTTCTCAACCCAACCCACCTCACAGGGTTGCTGTTGTGAGATAAAATGGAGAGGAGGAGGATTATGTACGCCGCCTTGGTTCCTTGCAGGAAAAAAAGGTGGGATATAAATGCAATAATTAATTAATTAATTAATCCATTTTTTTTAATACTGATTGGTTTGGAAAACAATAACCAAAGGGTAAAATGACATCGTTCCACAAGCATGAGCATTGCCATTGAGAAGTTTACATTTCCTTCAGAAAGTAAAGGGTTAAACTAGAAAGAATGGAGTTTAAATGCTTTAATCATATAGACAACACAGGCATTTGTAATCAATCTCAGTCTGAATCATGAAAATACTAAAGTCTGTTAGATGCCACACATGCTCAGTACACATACAGGCATTTGAACATAATGGGCACTATCCAATGGTATTCCACAAACTCAGATAGTGCTAGCAGAGCTCTGCTGAATCATTCCATTGCACAAGCAGTTTCCCATTATGGTTGCGCAACCAGTTGTGCAAGCAGTTGCACTACTCGTTGTGCAATGGGTTGCACAACGCATTGCGTAATAGGTTTCATGAGCATAATAACCAACTGCTTGTGCAACCAAGTTGCACAAATGAACTTTAGTTTGATTCTTCTGCAGCTTGTAGTTCTGACCCTGGTTTCTGCTAGCACTACATCATTTGCACTAAAGGAATGACACAGTTGGATACTGCCCAGTAGATTCTATTAATATTGAGTTTTGGCAGCATTCCCTCAGGCCAACGACCATGTGCCCACGAGTGCGTCCTTGGCACCCATGCAAAGGTTGACCAGGGATGCCTTACTTACCATCTTTCCTTTGATATGGATGCATATCCATGTGTGATGCCTCTGCCGCTAAATGCATTTTTCTTCACTGCGTGGTATACCAACAAACCTTTCTACTATTAGGTTGAAAACGAAGAAATTAACTAACTGACAAACACTTAAAAAACATACTGGCAATTATCACTGCAAAAGTTGTTTACCATAACCTTTGATCATGGCCCAGAAACAATTCATCCACTGTCTTGCAAATTTATGTATTACCTGCCCTACTTCTTAGATGCACTGTGCATGATTAAAAATAGAAATAAACATATAGAGCTAAAATATAGCCCTGTCTAAGCTTAGCGGAGAGAATGTGAGACTTAATTCCAGCCAGCTGTTACTGATTGGACATCAGCAATCAGCATGTTGTTATTCCCCGCCCCCTCCAGCATTATCTGAGCAGGAGCAAACTATTTGACACGTGAGAATTTGAGATTTCAGCATCAGTATTCTTAAAGACCCACAACAATTCTTAACATCCTAAATGTTATTGATATCCTCCCAGTGCCAGTCAAGGAGTAGTTCTTTTTTATGCCAGTCAAGGAGTAGTTCTTTTTTTAAGAACCGCTCTCTGGGCGGTTCTTTGTCAACTGCCCAGAGAGCTTCAGCTATTGGGTGGTATAAAAATGTAATAAATAAATAAATAAATAAATAAATACCTTTAAATTCATATTTTAATTACATTTGTTCTTTAAAATTATCACCTCCTCCAATAACAACTTCAGCACTCCCTGCAAAAGGAGAGGCCCTTCTCCGTATCCTACCTAGGGTGGAGGCCCAGTTGATGGTAAAAAGAGAAAGGGTCTTCTCAGTGGCTGCACCAAGATTGTGGAACAATTTGCCTTGTGAAGCACTGGTGCCCCCCCACCCACCCCCGCTGGATGCCTTCACCAATTGGCAAAAGACATTTCAATTCTGGCAGGCTTTTGCCTACTAAGTGTTTTTGTTTAACGTTTGTTTGTCTTTATATACATTTCAACTATTTTCATTCAATTATTTTATATTTTACTGTCACTTTAATTGTAGCGAGCTACTCTGAGTGGTGCACGGGCACTAGAAGGGTGGGATATAATTTTAAAGATGTATGTATAAACAAATAATGTATACCCTGCCTTTTCCAAAAGGAACATAGCTGTAACAGTCCATTAAAAGGTAATGAACAATAAAAGATAATAATAGTCAACACTCATGCACAAAAAGCCAGCATAAAACAGAGCAGCACCAATCAGCAAGAACAACCACAAACTCAATGGGCTCAAAGAATGTATTGTCCAGCCAGATCAAACACAGCTGGAAAAAGAAAAGAAAAGCGAAAAGCAGTATTTGGACCTGGGCTCTGGGTTCCTCTCCACACATTTAAAAGTTATGTTCACAGTCCTTAGGGCTAGACGTGTGTGTGTGTGTGTGTGTGTGTGTGTGTGTGTGTGTGAAATGAAAACAGAAACTTCCAGATACTGAATTCTGCAACTAATACCAGATTCAGTGCTTGCAGGCATGATTGCAGAAAAATGTAAGAGATTAAAGCCTTAGCTAGACCTAAGGTTTATCCCGTGATCATGCCTGCTCCCGGGATATCCTGTGTGTCATTTACATGAACAGGGATGATCCCGGGATAAACCTTAGGTCTAGCCACGGCCATATAGAACCTTCTCTTTTCTTCTCTACAGTGCCTGAATTGCAGCTGTTGCCTTAAAATATTCTCCTTGAAGAAGTGTCGTTTTGGTTTAAGATCTTTCCCCCCTTTGAACTCAAAGTTCAGTTTTCATCGGATTCTCAATACTGACAGAAAGAAAAAGAAAACCCAGCATGCACTCTATGCTAGATAATTACATTTTCTGATCAACTTCAGAAAGACAAGAACAACATATTATAAAAACAGCCAGGGGATTACTTCAAAGCAGCAGCAGCAGTAACAACAACAACACCACACACACACACACACACACACACAGAGAGAGAGAGAGAGAGAGAGAGAGAATCCTATGTGACCATGTTTTTGTGTTTCAAATACGATTGTATGTTGTATCAGGGTTAGAACTCAAGTTGTTTGGTACCCAAGCACAAGTGACATAAAGAGGCAAATTCTGTTCTGTATAGAAAATATTTCCTATATTCCCTCCTCCAAACTTTCCCTGCTTCAGAACTGGCCTCCTAAAGATTTTTTTCCACAGAATGACTTAAAGCCCTGTTGCTGTTTTCTTAGAAAACAGGAAGTGTATTTCAACCCTGCAGTGAAGCTGATTTTTATAAGCACACATTTTATATAAGAACTCTGAGACTGAGGAATGTGACAAAACTCAATTTTCTTCTTGCACCCTGAGGATCAAGGGGTGATGGTTACTGTTGTTAAATAAAAAGTTTCAAAAGACATAAAATTAAAATAAAACTGTAAATACATAAAAGCCAGCTGAAAAGTCTGGAGCATACTAATTTAGAGCATGCTGACATTCGCTTGTATCCCCTGTTAGTCTAACTTAAATACTATTCATTTCAATGGATCTATTCTAAGTAGGACTGACATGAGAAACAACCATGTGTATGTATGCGCTTTATGAAGCTGGCACAGAATTTGGCATGCTGAAAACCTTAGCTTTTGTTATACTTTCATTTTGTATCCATTATGTTATGAAAGATAGTTTGTAAGCATCAGGGGAGAAGGTCCCTTAGGAAACAAGGAGAAGGATGGATGATCATGGGCACGTCAGGCAAAACTTTTTTTTTTTTTTTTTTTTTTTTTTTTTTTTTTTTTGCAGTTGCACTGCCTCGGACCTGGAATTTTTGGGGAGAACCAGACATCATCCATCTTCTTCCATCTTTTTATGGAATAGCTGCACGATGCCTTTTGACTGGTAATACTAGGAGTCTTCTGAAAGGATGCCATGATTATCAGTGCTGGGTAAAGAGAAGGCCACTCACTCCTCATGCCAGCTTTAGATATTTTTGCACCTGGAAAGAAATGGCTCCCCTTCCTTGTTTTGTTATCTAACTGCACAAAAGGATCGAGATTAGAGGCAGGAAACTGTCAGTCCTTTCTAAAATGTACTGCCAAGAACAACTGCCTCATGAGGGTACATGGTATGGTTGATCATGAGTTAACTTGTGCTGAATTTTTATTGGACATTATGTTGAGAAAGTTCAACGGCCTCAAATACTGCTGTAAAAAACACTTGGAGAGGGGTGGGGGTTCCATGATGCTTTCTAGCCGATCTTATCTGGTAATTAAAGACCTGTTTCCCACACTGTATGTTGGTAGTGCTACTGTTGAAACAAAATCTCAAGATGAATTCCATAAGTACACACCGTGACATGTTTATATTCAAGCAGCTGCCTGGCAATTATGTCACAATTAAAATTTCTACTTCTCTCTTGATCCTTCAGAGTGGAAGATGGAATCTCTGTCAGTATAATTCTCAAAATCGAATTTGACGCAACGTACTGTTTGCACTCAAACGACCATTGTGCTTACACAATCAACATAATGCCGAGTAAGTGACCTCTAGCACTACAGCAGTAGTGTAAGCTGGTATAGCATGTGTCTGGGAAATCGGTCATGCCAGCTTACACTATTGGTGTTGCACTAAGGGTTGCTTATGCTATTACTACAATAATTGCGTAAGCACAGTGGCCCTGTTGGATCCTGCCCAAAGTTCCCCCCCCCCCTATCCCTCTGCTAAAATAGTAGAAGTCAAACCACTCTTAACAGTTACTACTGGCATCTCATGAATGACCTTGTTGATGATTAACTGTTTGACTTTTAACTGGTTGGTTAATTAATTAATTAATTAATTAATGGATAAGCTTTATATATATTTACAATTTGGAGTGTATTTGGGGGACAGTTGAATGACAAGTGAGAGTTTGTCTTTAAGAGAATGGAACCTCATTCTTTTTAATCAATGACTTCTTGTTTAGGAAAATTACAGTCATCTTTGTTAGTTTTATAATGTAATGAAACACACGATGCTGGTATATTGATTAAGCGCCATCTTGCTCTAACTGTGGACAACTAGTCCTGTGCAACAAGAAGCCCTTCCTTGATGGTCATGTGCACCTTGACTCACATCAACAGGGACATTTAGCCAGTTCAATGGGGCACAATGAGCATTGCGATTATGGATGAGAATGTTCATCCATCTATGCATCAGTTGCAAGTGTAAAGGTCCACTTCACACATAGTTCAGTGCTGCTGGATCAGAACATATGAATCTAACTAGTGTTTTTTGAAAGAACCAAATTTGATAATAGCAACTGATAACTTTCTGGAGAAATGTAGCTGCACTGAAATTAGCGGAACAGGATTGTTCTGACTAACATAATTCCCCATTAGTTAAGTTGGATTAACATTCTTTAAAGAGAGCCTCACAGGATGTTGTGATGATAAGATAGGACAGAGCCATTTCCACTGACCTGACTCTCCTAGGCTGGATCTACACTATTGCTTTAAAGCACTTTATAACAGTTTTATAGTGCTTTATAACTGTTATAAAGCGCTTTATAACTGTTATAAAGTGCTTTAAAGCAATAGTGTAGATCCGGCACTAGGGAAAGGGCCAGATAAAAATATAACAAAACAATATGGCTCTATCTCCGATTAGCCCAGTATTCTTCAGCCGTGATTTTAAATGTGCTGGCTGCTTATTACTGGCAGAGTCCAGAAACATATGCCATTCATTCACAATATCAACAGTGTTGCACATCCTTTCTTAATGCATTGATGTGGTGAAGTGCATACAGTGAGTGTCTTGTTTTCTGACTCCATTATTTCTTTGCTCAAGGAAGTGTGTACGCTTTGGAGGAGCACAGAAGGAATCTTTTTCTTTCCATTTTTCTTATTGGATTTTTAATAGTTAGCAAAGTATCATCCGCAAACATATTCAATTTTATTTTTTTAATACCACCTATTCCTTCTATCTCCCCAGCATCCCTTATTGCATTCGCCAATAATTCCATAATCATTACAAACAGGACTGGCAAGAGTGGACATCCTTGTCTTGTCCCTCTGGCTAGTCGTATCTTATCCGTAACTCCGTCATTCACTACCACTACGGCTGTATTTTGAGAGTACAACTATTCTATTATAGCTTTAAATTTATTTCCAAATCCCATTTTATTTAAAACCATCTTTAATGCCTGCCAGCTCACACAATCGAAAGCCTTAAAAATATCCAATGCCAAGATTCCCGCTTTAATCTTAGACTTTTTTATCACCTGTATTACATTTAAAACCCTTCCCACTAAATTATGCATTTGTCTACCTGCTACAAATCCACACTGGTCTTCCCCTATATATTCAGCTATAAATTTATTTAACCGTTTTGCTAAAATAGTTGAAAATTTTTAAGCATCTTGATTTATTAATGAAATAGGTCTATATGAATCAGGGACAGTCAGGTCTTTATCTGGTTTTGGAATTAAAATTATTAATGAATGTTCCCATGATTCTGGTGTCCTCTCTCCTTCCAAAATGGCGTTGTACAACTTCAATAATTTTGGTACTAAAAACGTTTTAAAAACTTTATAATATTCTGGTCCTAAGCCGTCTACCCCAGGTGATTTACCCACTTTCAAATTCTCAATTACCTCTTCAACTTCTCTTTGAGTTATTACCTTCTCCATTAACTCTTTATGTTCTATTTTTATTCCCTTCTTTATGTACTTTTCTATATAAGCTTCCAACTTCTTTTTTTTGGATATCCTTTCCCTTATATATAATTCTTGATAAAATTCTTGAAAGATTTTTATTTTACCCTTCATTATATGACAATAATTCCCTTGTTTATCTTTCAATATTCCTATCCCATTCCTAGCTTTTTCCTTTTGTGTGAGTCTGGCTAGCAATCTAGAGTTTTTATTACTATTTTCAAAATACTCCCTTTTCATATAAATTAGATTTTTCTAAACTTGCTCTAAATTTATATTCTCTAATTCTTTTTTCTTTGCTTGTATTTCTATTAATTTATGTTTATTTTTACACTGCCAATAATCTTTCTCCAAATTCCTAATCTGTACCTCCAACTTTTCCTGCGCTGCAAGCTGTTGCCTCCTTAAGTTACACATTTCTCTAATACAAATCCCTCTTGCTACCGCCTTCATGGTGTCCCAAACAACTGCCCCTACCGTTCCACCCTTTTCATTAATTTCCCAAGTCTCTGACAGTTCCCTCTGCATTTTTCTACCACTTTATTATACTTCAATATTTTTGTATTCATTTTCCACCTAAACGCTTCTTTATAGTTCTTCCTAACTGTAAACTCTAAACTTAGCAATGCGTGATCTGTTACCTTTATTATCCCCATTTCCATTTTACATACCTTAGTTGCAAACTCTTTTGAAACAAATATATAATCTATCCTAGAGTATGTATGATGAACTGGGGAGTAATAAGAAAAGCCAGGATTCGCCCCGCTAAGTAAACGCCAACAATCCACATAATCTTTTTCTTTTACCAATTTATTCAATATAGTAATATTATTTCTCTTTTCAGCATTAGTGGGGTTTGACCTGTCCAATCTATTATCTATAACCATATTAAAGTCCCCAGCTAAGATAACATACCCCTCCTTAAACTCTTCTATTTCTTTAAATAATTCTGTATAAAACCCTCTATGTCTCTCATTAGGGGCGTAAACATTGACTATTGTATATGCTTTACCTTCAATTTGACCCTTTATCATTAGATATCTACCATTATCATCCTTTTTTATAGTTTCTAATATAAATCCACTTTTTTAAAAAATCAAAATAGCCACTCCATTTTTTTTTTTGAAGTCCCCAATGACTTTTCATAATAAACTGACCATTTTAAGCGTATTTCGTTTACCCGATCAAACCCCTGGTGTGTTTCTTGCAGCAGGATAATGTCAGATCCTTCTCTATTTAACATTTGTTCAATTCTCCTCCTTTTCACGACTTCCCCCAGACCTTTTACATTAAGCGTTGATACTTTTATTTTCTTATCCATATTCAACCTTTTGATCCTCCTTCCGATCCCATGTGTTCTCCAACTCAAATTCACATACATAAAAACACAAAAACCATAAAAACCCCTTCAAATCCCTCCCTCGCACCCAATCAAACCCACCCCCCACCCCCACCCCCACCTCTTTCCCCCCCAAATCCCTGTGAGTCTATCACTCCAGCCATTATCTACCCTTTGGGGGGGAGAGGCAGTGCTACGCCTGATCAGCAAGACCTCTATGTTTTAACAAAATTTATATACTATTATCTCATAAACAATTTATCAAGTTTATTACATCCCAGACGCCCACACTTCACTTCCGTTCCCACCTGCTTCTCTCAGACTTGCACCATTGTACAAACCCAAACTCTTCAGCAACTCCTTGCCCTGATCCAAGGAGGTTACTCTGTGTTGCCTCCCACCATGTGTAAACCTTAAAAAAACAGGGTAACCCCAGGCATACTTTATTGTATTCTTTGTTAATATTTCAGTTATTGGCTTGACACTGCTTCTTCATTTGAGTGTTTGCTGACAAAGATCGTTGTAAATTTGCACAGATTTGCCTTTGCATTGTATCAGAGCCATAGACCTCAATTTCTTCATAACTTGCTCTTTTTTGTAGTAGCTGCCAAATTTCAACAGGATGTCTTTAATTGCTCCTCTGTAGTTTGATCCTCCCACTCTATGAATCCTGTCCACCTCACAGTCCTTTATTTCAAGATCAGGCATCATGTCTTTAAACCACTGCAAAATTACTTTTCTCAAATCCTCTCCTGATATTTCAATAAAATTCTTAATTCGTAGTGTGGATCGTCGATTCTGGTCTTCTAATTGGATCAGCCTTATCTCTTGGTCCTGAAACTGTACATTACAACTTTTTTCAAAAACATCTTGCCTTTTCTCCAGTAGATTTACTCCTGCTTCTAAAATCTTTATACTCCTATCATTCTGAGCAATCTTGTCAGCTAGCACATCCATTCGCTTGTCTGCCTTTTCAGCATGTTCATCCATCTTTTTAAAGAGAGTTGCGTTATTTTCTAATATGAAGCTCTTAATTTCATCCATAGTAGCTGGCACCTTGCCAGCTTTCCCCGCCATCTTGTCACTTTCCCCACTCTCACTGCTATTTATGTCTTCTTCTGAGAACACCTTTTCAAGGCGGGGGAGATTATGATTAGAGGGGCGTTTACGACGTTGCCAAATAACTTTCTCAGGTTTTTTTTTATTTTCTATTGTTCGGCATAGGGCATAAATCAATTGCTTACTGTCCCGAATAACAATCAAAACAATCTCTCAATCCATGCACGTAAACAGCTTTTCTCTCTCAGTACTTTCCGATGGTTAGATTTATTGCCAATTGCTCGCTCTACCCGGATAAGGAGTGATATATCACAGTAATTCAATTCAGCAGTCGCTGGAAGAGATCCAACAATAACAAAATCTTTGGTTTCGATTTTGAACTCTCCGCTCCGAACTGACTGATTTACAAGCCCAGAAACCGGGCTGATTTCCCCACTCCTTATACTGATTATACTTTCAAAAAAGTCATCATCAGCATCAGTTAAAGGTCATAAGCATTTTCAGTTAATGTTCATTAGAGATTCATGCCTTTTTAAATGAGATAATTGGATTTTCAGCTATCCCGTCCAGGAGCCTCACAACAATCTTACCAGTTCAGGGCCGTCAAGCTCCGCTTGAGAGAATTTGAGGAAATTACTGGGTTAAGAATAAATTGGTCCGAATCAGAGATGATGTTATTTAATTATACTAAAAAGGAAGAGAAGGAAAGGGAAGAGAAATGAGAATTAAGGAACAGATTAGATATTTGGGAATTAAAATTACACAAAATTTAGAGAGTTTTGAGAAGGAGAATTTAAATAGTTTTTAAAAAAGAGATTTTAGTAAAATTGGAAAAATTGGAAAAATATAAAAGATTAAATTTATCCTGGTTTGGAAGAATATTCCTGGTTTGGAAGAATAAATTTATCCTGGTTTGAGAACTACAAGTTCAACCACAGCTTTTAAAGCTCAGCTAAAAACTTTTCTTTTTCCTAAAGCTTTTAAAACTTGATTTTGTTCTGACTTTATACTGTTAGTTTTACCCTACCCAGTGCCTGTTTACCCTACCCTGTGCCTGTTTGCATTCTCTTCCCCTCCTTATTGTTTTATTATGATTTTATTAGAATGTAAGCCTATGCGGGAGGGTCTTGCTATTTACTGTTTTACTCTGTACAGCACCATGTACATTGATGGTGCTATATAAATAATAATAATAATAATAATAATAATAATAATAATAATAATAATAGCATTAATAAAAATGAAGATTTTAGCAAAGATTAATTTTGTGTTTAGGATGTTACCAATAAAAATTTCAGAATTAGAGATAAAAAGTTGGCAAAATATAATAAACAATTATTGTAATGGTGATAAGAAAGTGAGGGTAAATAAGAATAAATGGTATTTAAGTCAAAAAAAGGGAGGATTGGGTCTCCCAAATATTAAACTATATTACGTAGCTAATAGGCTAAGACATATTGTGGAAGCAATTTCAGGAGTAGGAGATTTAGACTGGATGGAGGATAAAACTACAAGTAACATAGAGATGAAGTTGGAAAATGTATTTTTTAGGGAGGGAGAAAAAAAATGGGTTGAAAGTATAGGTAATCCGCTCTTGAGGTCTCACTGGGAAATTTGGAGTAAATATAAAGGGGAGTTGCTCCCGAGCAACTCACCTTTATCACTGGTAATAATGCTAAAGAATTTCCCGGAGGAATTAAAGAGTAGATTAAGTAAAGTTTTAATAGAAAAAAATAAAATGAAATTAAGGGAATGGTTAAGAGAAATGAATACAAGAGAGGCTTTGGAAGAGGTTTTAAAAGAAAAAAAATTAACTTGGTTAAATTATTGGCAATTAGAACAGTGGACCAAAAAGTGGGTAAGAGAAAATGGAGATTGTAGAGAATTGACGAAGTTTGAGGAATTAATAGTTAAAAAAGAAAATGATAAGGGAAAAAGAACAGCGTCAAAAGGGTTAATGAGGGAAATATATAGAATATTGTTGGAGAAAGGGTCGATGGATAGTTCAGGTAAAATGGTTTGGGAGACAGATTTGAATGTACAAATAGGACAACAGAGCTGGGAGGGACTATGGAAACAAAGAGCGTTGAGAAATATGTCAGTAAGAATAAAAGAGAATTACTTTAAAATTATATGGAGGTGGTACCTAACCCCAGTTAGATGAAATAAGATAAATAATCAGCACTCAGCAAATTGTTGGAGAGGATGTGGGGGAAAAGGAACATATTTGCATATGTGGTGGGAATGCAAATATGTACAAAAATTGTCGAAGATGGTGTTTTTGGAGATTGAAGAAATTGTGGAAATGAAGATAGAATGAACACCAAAAGTTGCATTACTGTCAGTATTTGAAGATTTAAAATGTAAAAAGAAATTAAGGAATTGATAACGAATTTGCTGACTGCAGCAAGATTGATTGTAGCTAGGAACTGGAAGATTCAAGGGGAATATTCTATTGAAGAATGGTATAAAGAAGTATGGGATATAGCTATTAATGATAAATTGACTTGTAATATTAAATGGAGAAGAGGTATAGCTAAAACAAATGATTTTGAAGGAATTTGGAAACAGTTCCTAATTTTTGTGTTTTCTAAGGGAAGTGGGAAACCACCAGCAGAAGAAAGTATGAGATTCTGGAATCAGGAATGAGATCCCGAGGTGGGGGGTGCACTTCTATGTTAATTTTGATTATGTTATATAGATATGATATTGATGTTATTCAACATTTATGTAGTATGTTGTTTCTTTAATTGTAATGGTGTATGTTTAAGTATTGTAGAAAATAAAAAAATATTTTTTAAAAAAGAATTTTTTTCCCATCAAATTAATGACTTGGCTGGATAAACTGTGGCCACAGCTAGACCTAAGGTTTATCCTGGGATCATCCAGGGTTCGCCCCTGCCTGAGCACTGGATCCCCAGTGTGTCACCTAGATGAACAGGTTTGACCCCTGGACGATCCAGGGATAAAACTTAGGTCTAGCTATGGCCTGTGTATTTTTATTGTGAGTGTGTGAGTTAAAGCCTAGTTGACTAATTGTACCAATTAATCGGTTAAAGTTGGCAGATACATATATATTAAGTTTTTTATTTGGAATAGGGGATGCCCAGCTGTTTCAAGATTGGTGTCAGGATTGTTCTTTATTACATTTTCCTCACTGTTTTTATGTTCTCATTCCAACTTCTAATTAACTGTTTAGAAATTATTACTAAAAAATCCAAAGGCTGACTGTTGGTGACTATGTTATCACAGTGACTGATGCAAAGCAGAAATCACTTAGCATTCAGATGGGGAAAACTGCCAGGACTTTGAGTTCACTCTTTAGCATTGCTTGCATACTTTAGTATCTCCTTTCCCCAAACCCCACCAAAAAACCCCAAAAACCAACAATCACAATTTAGTCTCTTCTATTTCCCTTTAATTTTAAAAAGCACACTCATTTTACATCCTGCCAAATCCTACAGATATTGAGGAATATCAAGATATACTCTGAGCACTATATTAATGTTATTATTATAATAATAATAATAATAATAATAATAATAATAATAATAATAATAATAATATGCAGATATAGACAGTCTGAAGAAATAAGTGAATTCTGATTGCCTTCACTGTAGAATCTTTGACATCTCAAAACTATGCATCTAATACTATTTATCGCTTTCTCCCTAAAGATGGAAGAAGCCCTGCACAGGATAAGAACTAAAACCATCATTATACTCTGTTCCTACCTAAGCCCCATTTGTAATATTTAAAGCATGCCCCAAGTTTCAGTAATTTTCAATATTAATACATAATTAATATATAATTAGTCTTTACATATTAATCTTTAAATATTATATATTTACATATTAAATAAATATAAATAATTGTAATAAATAAATGTTATTTCCTTCCATATATAAAGGAAAGAATGGACACATTTCAGCCAAAGTTAAGCACTTTGGGGCCTTTTTTAATTTGAGTGGGAGAGATTTAAGCATGTGATTTATTCTTCCCTTGAAATTAATAGGCATTGAGAGTAAGCAATCAACATACATTTCTTAAAGCTGCGTAAATTTGCATATGATATGCAATAATTTTGAGGAAAGAGGCATTCTTTCTTTTTCACTGAGGCATGTATATGTGACAGCAGACTCTGTTTATACTTGTATGCAAAAGTAGGCTGATTCTGACAAGCAGGTATAACATTTAAGAGGTGCCAATGCGACGTGCTGGGCTTGACGAATCCAAGGCCGGAGTTAAAATCGCAGGAAGAAACATTAACCATCTCAGATATGCAGATGACACCACATTGATGGCTGAAAGCGAGGAGGAGCTGAGGAGCCTTATGACAAAGGTGATAGAAGAAAGTGCAAAAGCTGGGTTGCAGTTAAACCTCAAAAAAACCAAGATTATGGCAACCAGCTTGATTGATAACTGGCAAATAGAGGGAGAAAACGTGGAGGCAGTGACAGACTTTGTATTTCTGGGCGCAAAGATTACTGCAGACGCTGACTGCAGCCAGGAAATCAGAAGACGTTTACTTCTTGGGAGGAGAGCAATGACAAATCTTGATAAAATAGTTAAGAGCAGAGACACCACACTGACAACAAAGGTCCGCATAGTTAAAGCAATGGTATTCCCCCTAGTAACCTATGGCTGCGAGAGCTAGACCATAAGGAAAGCTGAGCGAAGGAAGATAGATGCTTTTGAACTGTGGTGTTGGAGGAAAATTCTGAGAGTGCCTTGGACTGCAAGAAGATCAAACCAGTCCATACTCCAGGAAATAAAGCCAGACTGTTCACTTGAGGGAATGGTATTAAAGGCAAAACTGAAGTACTTTGGCCACATAATGAGAAGACAGGATACCCTGGAGAAGAGGCTGATGCTAGGGAAAGTGGAAGGCAAAAGGAAGAGGGGCCGACCAACGGCAAGATGGATGGATGATATTCTGGAGGTGACAGACTTGACCTTGGGGGAGCTGGGGGTGGCGACAGCCGACAGAAAGCTCTGGTGTGGGCTGGTCCATGAAGTCATGAAAAGTCGGAAGCGACTGAACGAATAAACAACAACAAATGCTTAATTATAATTTCTCTGATCTCCCCCCCCCGAGACCTTCTCCCCCAAAAGAGTTACATCCTTTAGTTTGTTTTTAGGGGGGCATGCGCTGTGAACCAGCATGTCCCTAAGATTATGTTTACGCTTGTATGCAAAAGTAGGCTGATTCTGACAAGAGGTGCCAATGCTTAATTATAATTTCTCACAGCAGGCACCATTTGAGAAGTGGCCATCTTAGAAGAAGACTTCCCTCTTGCATGAGAATGAAGAGGGAATGCCTCTTCCACAATACTGCTTCCCATCTGGAGTTTTTATAGCTATTCGTCATAATTAACATGTTAAATTAATGGTGTTGCCCCCCAATAAATTGGGAACACCTTTTTAGTTTATTAAAAGGGCTTTTTATTGATTAATCTCACTGGTTAAAAGTGAAAGTGCTTAATTTGGGCATGGTTGTCCCCAGTGTTATTCCCTATATATTTCTCTCTCTGTGGTAACTCTAGGGCCTGGCCAATCCCATGCCTTTGTGGCCTTCCCATATGGGAACCCTTTGCTGCTGATCGCCCCCCACTTCCCCATCACACAAGTGGAGAATTATTTATTTATTTGTGTCAGACATTTATAAAGCAAGTTCCCTAGGCATCGTACAAAATCAATAAAAACAAAATAATATTACAATAAAAATTTCTAACAATAAAAAAAAACAACTACACAAATGCCAGCACAATAAAATACAACACAAATAACCAGAACTGCAAATGACCACTCAATCCAGGAGCTACAATCAGTATCAATGTCAAAAGGATTAAAACAAAAAGATCTTAAAAGGCCTGTGAGAACAAAAAAAAAGCCTTAGCCTGCATTGAAAGGACAGCAATGTGGCTGCCAGGTGATTTTCCCTGGGGACAGTATTTCACAGCCAGGGGGCCACCACTAAAAAGGTTCTTGTAGATAGGCTGCATAATGTACATTGATGGTGCTATATAAATAAATAAATAAATAAATAAATAAATAAATAAATAAATAAATAAATAATCTAATGGTGTGCATAAGGGAACAAATCAGTTGGCCCTTGTCTGTTTACAGAGTTATTTTATTTATTTATTACATTTTTATACCGCCCAATATCCGAAGCTGGTCACCCTAAAGTTAATGACCCTAAAGTTTAGGTCACCCTAAAGTTTTTAATTTTTGTGAACCGCCCAGAGAGCTTCGGCTATTGGGCGGTATAAAAATGTAATAAATAAATAAAAATAAATAAATAAATAAATGATGCAACAAATAGCTTCCATACATCTCCCAAGCCCTATTCACATTCATGAAATATGAATACAGTTTTCCTATTTTTAAAAACAAACAAACATTTATTTTATATTTGTAGCCTCATCAATTGTTAAAACTCAGAATAGAAATTGAAATTAAAGACATTAGATCTCATAATTTGCATCACTCTATAAATTACATATTGCTCATTTTTATAGACCTGTCAGTTTATATTTCATGCTATATATCTTAACAGCCTCGCTGTCAGCTAAGATGGAAAGTACACAATGGATTCATTATAAAGCCAGAGGTGTAATAATAACATCATAAAAACATTGCAGAACACTTTGTCATTCCTCATGGGATTAATCTTAAATTGTGAATTTATGGACACAGCACAGCCCCAGGGCTCGTTTATTTTAAGTTTCACAGTTATACAGTCTTTTCAGACCACAAGGATTTCCTACAATGATCAGACAGTCATTCTTCACCTTCTGCTCAGGTGACATACTTTTGCAAGTCATGTCATTACTGATTTCCCAGGACAGTGATCAATACATTAAGTTGCTGGGTCTTAGCAAGTCTCAAACTACCAAGCACACAAAAACGTCCCACGTTTTGCTCTGGCGGGGGGGGGGGGGGCAGGGAGCTGCAATTGTGTCACGGGCTCTTACTGTATGTAATGTCATCACCATGCATTTCAGTTATTCCTCCCACGCCAAGAAACACCATTTTGAACCTCTACATTTTTTTTCCTGAGGGAAGGGAGTTGTCTTTTCATTTCTTTTTCTTTATTCTGTTAAGGTTGTTTGTGCTACTACTCCAACAATCAGGCACAAGTCTCCAGCATTTTTTTAAAAATGTTGTTTTCCCCCTCTTCAGTGGCAGGAGTAGTCCCATCCCCTTCCATGATGTGAGGGTAGATAGTTGGCACTAATACCATGTCTCCCCCTACCTGCAAACTTACAGCCAAGTACAAAATCCTGCTCACTATATTCTCATTAAAGGTTCAGTCCTGCAAGGTATGAAATATTCTAGCCTCATTCCAGTACAGTATAGCAATATGATCTTATAGTTAGATGTGCAGCCACATTCTCTTAAAGCTGATGACTGAGATGATGACTAAGGCCTTAGCTAGACCTAAGGCTTATCCCAGGGTTGTCCCTGCCTGCTCCCAGGATCCCCAGTGTGTCATTTACATGAACAGGGATCACCCCGGGATGATCCCGGGATAAACCTTAGGTCTAGTTAAGGCCCAAGACTGCAATTTACACTACTTATTTTATCTCCTGTCTGACACTGACTCTAGGGTAACACACCAAGTATCTTTTTGCCCTGGCAGCAATGAAAATTCGGGCAAGATTTATTACTGAGATTGCAGTTGACTGTGCTGGAGATGTTCTTATCTAACTACAAATTTTATATTCAAATTATGCTTTTAATTGTATTGAATTTTATTCTTTTATTATGTATGATCTGTTTGGGATTATATGTAGTATTTTCATATTGTTGTTGCTTCATAGTGTATCTACTTTGTATGTGAATGGCCTATGGCCTAAGCATTAATAAATTACTACTACTACACTACTTATTTGGGAGCAAGCCCAAGGCCAACTGAACTCAATGGGACTTACTTCTTAGTTGACATGTATAGGACAGCACTGTGAGTGTTGCAGCCTTGAGCATCTTTCAGTCAAGGGTGTGGCCATTGGAGTTTATGATCAGATCTGAGCCCATAGGACTCTTTCATTCAATCCATATGCCTACTATCCCTTTGACCACCAGGGCTAGAACGAAGGGAGAGGGATACTTAGGGAAAAACAGCTTGGTCCCAACATAGGCACACACAGTGATAGAGCATGGAGTTTGTGAGAGCCCGTAATGTCTAGGCTCATACGTAGAGGGTTAAGCAGAGTTTGAGGGGTTGGATGAGTGAGGTTTGAGTGGGCTTTGAGGGGTTGGATGAGTAAAGTTTGTGGCTGATAGAGATGATTTTTGAACTCATAACCACACACACCTATGTGGGCTGTGACACAGATTTCACATCATCTAGTTTATGGCATTATCTAGTTTATTGCCAGGATGGACCTAGAGTAAAATGCATGCATCTAGCCGAGGCATTTTTCATTATTCCAGATGAGATATACAGATCTTGCTATATCTCAGTGAGGGCATTGCTGATCTCCTATGTTGCTCGTTGGCATTTTTCTGTTTTTACATGTTGTCCCGCCATTGTAAAAGATGACAGGAATGAGCTTAGAAACCGTAGCGAATTAAGCATGCAATTAGTCTTAATCCTCCTTTGTGAACAAATCCAAATTACTGATCTCATTTTACACTTAACCAATCTTCATATGAGACTGACCGATAGCCTGCTTCTTTTCTATTTATGATATGCTTTATGTGTTTTAACTAGATTTTACTTGGATATTTTAATAGTTTAACTTGTTGTCATTTGCCATAATGTTTTGTGACTGGCTGAGATAGGAAACAAGAAATCTCCTAATATGTTTCAAGCTCTGTTCTTCATCTAATTTGTTCAGTGCAAATTGTAGGGCTACATTTACAGGTAATACAGAACACAGAAGTATTGTTTCAGGGTTACGCACAGTCTCTGGCTCATGGAAATTAATACAAAACCTAGTTTTGTATTAATTAATTAAAGACATGCAGGCAATATAAGTTTGCAAGTCATAAACTGGTAAAGGCTTTCTAAATACACCTTTTCTTTTCCTTTTTTACATCTTTGTTATGAGCTTCACTATCTGGGGAAATTAGAACTAGTCCAATGAGAAATCAAATTTTATTTCAGATGTAAAATCTTAAGCTTTATTAATCTAGATGTAATGTATTAAATAGGATTAGGAATCACTCCTTCACCTATTTGTGTGTGTGTGTGTGTGTGTGTGTGTGTGTGTGTGTGCGGTGTGTGTTATTTTCTGCACTAGGTTTTCTTCCTACTATGGGAGGGAGGAATATTGGCTGGAACAGCACATGATAGGGATTTTTTGTTTTCCAGCACTGCCTTACTATATGTTCAACTGCTTCATAGTAATAGGAAGCAAAAGAATGTTGGAGACCCTAATTCTACAGGGAGGTAAGAAAGAACCAGTCAATGGATGGGAGCAGTGGGAAATAATAGTTAGATACTAGGCTGAGTGTGTACGTTTCGGTGAGTGAGCAGAAGCAGCCCACAAACCGCAATGCCAGGGTCCAAGAGGCTTGCAGTGCGATCATATGTGCATGTCTACTCAGAAGTAAGTCTTATTGAATTCAAGTGGACCTGCTTCCAGGTAAGTGTGCCTAGGAATGTAGCCTTGGAGAGGATGGTGAAATCCCAAATGATATGAATTCCAAAGGGGTACTTTTCAAAGGCAGCTCCACATTGAGCCTGTTACAGTAGTCCAAATACGATGTAACTAAAACATGTCACTGTAGCCAGATAGAAATCTCCAGGAATAGGCACAGTTGGTGCACTAGCCTCAGCTGTGCAAATGCATCGAAAGCTGCCACTGAAACCTGGGCATTCAGGTTCAGGACTAAATCCAAGGGTACATCCAAATTGAGAACCTTAGTCTTCAAGAGACCATAACCATATGCAGCACAGGCTAAATCTGTATTCCCTGATCGGCCTTCCAGCTAACCAGGAGCACCTTTGCCTTGTCTGGATTAAGCTTCAGTTTGTTTGCCCTCATCCAGTCCATTGCCAATATCAGGCACAGATTTAGAACTAGAACAGAACAGCTTCCTTGGATTTAGATGGAAAGGAGAGATAAAGTTGGGCGCCATCAGCATGCTGGTTGCACTGAACCCCAAAACCCCAGACAACCTCTCCTACTAGTTTCATGTTTATGTTAAATAGCATGGGGGACAAGATAGAATCCTGAGGCCAACAGCCAATGCGTCGAACAGGAATACTCCAGTATTGCCTTCTGAAGTTGTCCCTCCAAGAAGGACCAAAGCCACTGTAGAACAGTGCCCCCAAGTCCCATCCCAGAGAGACACCTCAGAAGGATACCAAGGCCGATGGTATCAAAAACCACAGAGAAGTCCAAAGCTCTAAGCCATGATAGCTAAACAAAATCTTCAAAAGCACTATATTCTGATTATCATATTGTTTGCTACGGACAAACAATAAGGGATGACATCACCATTATGGACTGTTTGTAGGCATGCTAGAGGCATTTGTCTGGCAACTTTATAGATATAATTATAAACTAGATAGCTTTTTGCTTAAGCAATCAGGAGGCTGTTTGGTTGGCTAGAGCAGCTGTTGGATGAGGTGGTGCTGGTCAAGCCAAGCCACAGGATAACTGTTCTAAAATCTCCAGGTATCAGTGCAGTAATATCCTTTGAACATCCCCCCCCCCTATACACCATACTGTTTAAAATGCACCACATTGTCTAGTTTTTTTGTAAATAACTGCAGAATAAAATTAAATATGTATATGTACACTGGGTTCTTGGAGCTTTAGCAGATGCCCTATGAACATTTAAAAAGAATCTTGATCAATATTTTTGATTCAATAGTGAACACATTATGTAGCACAAATTATGGTTGCCCATTGATAAAACTTGATTTCTCATGGAGCTTTTGTCTATAAAAATCAGATTTATCTACCATTAGTCTGCATTTTGATCTGAGGATTTGTTTTCTTTCCAAATATGTTTTATACTAGCCTTTTGTGACTCTGTAAAGTGGGAGACTGGTAATGTGTCATACTGCTTTTACATAGAAACAATCAGTTGCAAGGCACATCACGTAATTGTCTTTGTCCTTCATTGTCACAGAAGATTACTTAATAAACTGAAGATAGCCATGCTAAGACTCTTCCTCCTTCTGCCAGTAAAAGCATATTATTGCTTTCCCAGTGTAGGATTTCTATAGAGCTTTAGTTTAGTTTTATGGAAGGTGAAGCTGGCATGAGCAATGCATAATGGTTTTGTGGCCAGGATGGCTTTCTTTGATCTCATAGGTGAAATCTACAGCGATGCCTTCAATTAAAAGAGGGAACAACTCCCATGGAAATCATCATCATAGAATAGCAGAGTTGGAAGGGGCCTACAAGGCCATCGAGTTCAACCCCTGCTCAATGCAGGAATCCACCCTAAAGCATCCCTGACAGATGGTTGTCCAGCTGCCTCTTGAAGGCCTCTAGTGTGGGAGAGCCCACTACCTCCCTAGATAACTGATTACATTGTGGTACTGCTCTAACAGTCAGGAAGTTTTTCCTGATGTCCAGCCGGAATCTGGCTTCCTTTAACTTGAGCCCATTATTCCGTGTCCTGCACTCTGGGAGGATCGAGAAGAGATCCTGGCCCTCCTCTGTGTGACAACCTTTTAAGTATTTGAAGAGTGCTATCATGTCTCCCCTCAATCCTGCTGTTTGAATATATTAACTCTTTGCTCTAAAATTTCCAATATTTTATAAATAGTTTGGGGTAAAGTTCAACAATTAATTCATTTCAATGAATGAATTTATGGGGGAATTTACGAGCCTTAAACAGAGACCATGAAGACTGTGACTAGGTGGTGACTGGTGTACCTGCTCAGTCTGCAGTCCAGGTGCTAACTGTGGATGGGCAATTTCAAGGGCCTGTTGCTCTGCCATATGGTTCTTTATCTTTAAACCAGACTTTGACTGAACATACCATTAAATGTTCATTAAATGTTATAGTGTTATAGCAGGTGAATCTAGTGAGGTGTCCAGAGTAGTCTTGTCCTGTAATCTTGGATGAGTTTCAGTTGGTACAGCTCGAGGATGTTAACAAGGTGCTTGGACAGGTCCGCGCAACCACCTCTGCTCTGGATCCTTGCCCTTCTTGGCTAATAAAAGCTAGTAGGGATGGAACAGCCAGCTGGGCCAAGGAGGTGATTAATGCCTCTCTACAAGAGGGAGTGGTCCCAGACCGTCTGAAAGAGGCGGTAGTGAGACCACTCCTGAAGAAAACTTCCTTGGACCCGGAAAATCTTAGTAACTACAAGCCGGTAGCAAATGTTCCATTCCTGGGCAAGGTCCTTGAGCGGGTGGTGGCGGGCCAGCTCCAGACACTCTTGGATGAGACTGATTATGTGGATCCATTTCAGTTGGGTTTCAGTCCTGGCTTTGGCACGGAAACAGCCTTGGTCGCCCTGTATGATGACCTATGTCGGGAGAAAGACAGGGGGAGTGTGACTCTGTTGATTCTCCTCGACCTCTCAGCGGCTTTCGATACCATCGACCATGGTATCCTTCTGGAACGTCTGGCTGAGTTGGGAGTGGGGGGGCACTGCATTGCAGTGGTTCCGCTCCTACTTAGCAGGACGGCTCCAGAAGGTGGTGCTTGGGAGACATTGCTTGGCCCCGTGGACTCTCCAGTATGGGGTTCCGCAGGGGTCGGTTTTGTCCCCCATGCTGTTTAACATGTACATGAAACCATTGGGTGCGGTCATCCGGAGTTTTGGAGTGCGCTGTCATCAGTACACTGATGACACGCAGCTCTACTGCTCCTTTTCATCCTCATCAGGTGTGGCTGTGGATGTGCTGAACTGATAGCTGGAACAGGGAGGTTTGAGCATATAACACCAATTCTGGCCTGCTTGGCTGCGACAATGGACTGGATGAGGGCTAATAAACTGAAACTCAATCCAGACAAGACTGAGATGCTGCTGGTGGGTGGTTCCTCTGATCGGATGGGGGACGTTCAACCGGTTCTGGATGGGGTTGCACTCTCCCTGAAGGAGCAGGTCCGTAGCTTGGGGGTTCTCCTAGAACCATCTTTGTCACTTGAGGCTCAGGTGGCCTCAGTGGCACGGAGTGCTTTCTACCAACTCCGGCTGGTGGCCCAGCTACGCCCCTATCTGGACAGGGATAACCTAGCTTCAGTTGTCCATCCTCTGTTAACTTCCAAATTAGATTACTGCAATGCCCTCTACATGGGCAGCCTTTGAAGACAGTCCGGAAGCTGCAGCTTGTGCAAAATGCGGTGGCCAGATTGATAGCTTGAACAGGGAGGTTTGAGCATATAACACCAATTCTGGCCTGCTTGCATTGGCTGCCTATATGTTTCCGAGCCCAATTCAAGGTGCTGGTCTTAACCTATCAAGCCCTACATGGCTTGGGACCGCAATACCTGATGGAACGCCTCTCCCGACATGGACCTACCCGTACACTGCGCTCAGCGTCTAAGGTCCTCCTCCGAGTGCCTACTCCGAGGGAAGCTCGGAGGATGGCAACAAGGGTTGCCCCCCGACTGTGGAATGATCTTCCCGATGAGGCTCGCCTGGCGCCAACGTTGTTAACTTTTCAGCGCCAGGTCAAGCCTTTTCTCTTCTCCCAGGCATTTTAACAGCATTTAACAACGTTAAGTTTGTTTTTAATGGACCCCAGAATTGTTGTTTTTAAATGGATACTGTTGTTTTTATACTGTTTTTATGTTTTTTAAATTTTTGTATACTTTTAATGTTTACTATTTTTAATTGTTGTAAACTGCCCAGAGAGCTTCGGCTGTGGGGCGGTATATAAATGTAATAAATAAATAAATAAATAAAGGACTGGCCTCTCTAAGGCAGAACACTTATCCACCTTATATCAGTTCTTTCCTTCATCCAGCCTGACTATCCTTGTGCAGTGGAGGAGTGGACCCCTCCACCACACAGGCAAGCTGGCATGATCATTGAGGACTTTATCCACACAACTGTATGCAGGTAGGCCAAAATTGCATATCTCTCTTCCCTTTTTTGAAAGGGAACTATTTCATGAATTGGGTCTGTGTGCCTATAACCATAGGCACACAGCAATGGGATTACACAGCTTTTCCTGTTTTTCCATCATGCAAAGAAGGTCATTCAGGGGCTGGGTGAGTGCATGAACCCACATATGTAATCAATGCACACCTAAAGAGCGAGAGATACATTTCAAATATGAATACTCGTCAGGAAAAACATGCCCAACAGGATGTGTACGCCTTGCATTTCAGAACTTGTACACTTTGTATTTGTTAAAAAAAACCACACCATGAACTTCAAGATCCATCTGAATCATCGTTTCTTCATATCCTGGTTCTGTTTGTGTTGTCCTTTTATTCTCTCAGTATCCCCAATACTGTTCTGTGTGGTTCTGGTACATAAGTCGTTCCTCTTCTTGCGATTCTGGGCTGTCCTTCATAGTTTCTCTGAATGATTGAGAGTAGCACAGGCATCTCTGTCCCTTATAGATTCCAATAACATTATTGGAACCTAATCCTAATTTTTAAAAGATATTGTTTTTATATGGAATTAAAAAATAGCTAGGTGCAAGTGATATCAGTTCAGTTCCAATGTATTTGTTTTATTCACAATTAAAAATTAAATGCACAAAGATAAACAGTATACAATTAATACAGCGAAATCATGAATTTGCATTGTTGATAACAATCAAGCACATGAGTTTTATTGTGGTGGATCTCCTCCTGCCATAATAAAAGTGGGGAAAGCTTTGATTGTCAGGGATGAAAGGACATTGGAAAACATTTGACGAAGCAAATTGTGTTTCATATTTATTTATTTTATTACATTTATATACCGCCCCATAGCCAAAGCTCTCTGGGCAATTTTCAAAAGTTAAAAACATTGAACATTAATAACAGATATACAAAAAATTAAAACCATCAAAAGCATAAAAATGATATTGATTTAAAAACGATATCGATTTAAAACAACTAGATATCTAGAAATCAAAAAGTGGATTGCTAAATGGAACATGAAACTGAATAAAGTATGAACTGGACGAGCTGTTACCATATTTTCTGATTCAAATCACATGGAAAATCAGGTGGAGACATAACTTCAGACTTCTTACACATGAATGTCAAATACATGGCATACTAACTCCTGCAATGTTATGCCAGTATAGAACTGACATTGCTCTGATGGGTTTGCAGGTAAGTGCACAAGTGCAAATATTTAGGAATGGTGCATTGAACTGGTACTTAAATGTTCCTGAGACTTAGGCCTTTGCTAGACGAGGGGTTAGCCTGGTGCGAGGCCCGGGCTTGTCCCTATGTGTCCAGGTGACGCACAGGGGATCCCTGGCTCAGGCAGGGGTCAAACCTCCCTGGCCCTGGGGTAACTGGCACCGCTTGTGGCCTGGTATTTCCCGCAGTCTCAGGTTGAGCCCGAGATGTGGGTGTGTAGTCTGGTCTGCCACTTTTCCCAGCTACAATTACTCACGAGTAGCCGGGGAAAGCAGCAGACGGCACGCAACACTCCGCAGGAGCGCTGCAGCAATCAGGGCAGGGTGGAGAGATCGGGGGGGGGGGGGAAATCGGAGCCATGGGAGATGGGGGGAATCGGAGCCATGGGGGGAATCGGAGCCATGGGCGATGGGGAGAACCGGAGATCGCGGGGGGGGATTGTGGCCAGGGTGTGGAACTCGGGGACGGGGAACCCTGTTTTTAATTTAAAAAACCCTATCTTTGCCACTGGTGCGCTCCTGCGCACCCAACCCTTTAAGGCTCGAACAAAATGGAGGGCGCGACGGGGCTTTCCTTTACCCCATCACGTCTGACGTGTGGAAAGGAGAGACAGCCATGGGGGACTTCTAGCACGAGCTGGCCCCTCCTCACCACCGGATTTTAAGGTAGGTCTAGCAAAGCCCTTACTGAACTGCATACAATTTCTCAATCCATAGATAGCAGTTATCTTCTTAGAAAAGGCATCGTTCCTCTCTTACACAAGATAGAATGAAATGACACAGATCCAGAGGTTCCTGTCCTCAAATGGAAAGAGCTTCTTTTGATGGAAGGAGTTTTCCGCAAGCAGTTTTCTGCAGGTTATTCAACCAGCTGAAAAAAACAATACTTTTAAACACCTGGGCAAATAAAAAAGTTTCTAACCTAGCACTGAAAAGAGAAATCCCAAAGTCTGCTACCGCAGAGAAGGCCCTCTTTCTTATGCATGCATAATATATTTCTAAAGATGGAACACCGTCAAGGGCCTTCCTGATTATCTTAATGCAGAGGCAGGTTGATATGGGAGGAGATGCTCCTTCAGATATTTTACCTGGCACCAAAATGATGGCACCGGTCATCCTTCCCTGGGTAGGGTGTTCTACAAATGGGGGCAGGGGAAGGGGACACCACCAAAAGTTGTTTCCCAAGTTGTCATCCAAGAAGGAGAAGGTGGCTTGAGATGAGCCTCCTCTGCAGATCTTTAGAGATGAGTAGGCTGGTATAGGGAGAAGTGTTCCTTCAGATATTTGGGTCCCAAGCCATTTAAGCCTTTAAAGGTAAGCACCTGCACTTTGAATATGGGTTGGCAGCCAATGGGCAGACAATGTAGTTCCTTCAGAACTGATGGGAAATGGCTCCATCTATATAGAACAGCCAGAACTCTAGCAATCAAATTGTGTACCAAATGAGGCTTCCAAACCCTTTTCAAGAACAGCCCACAGTACTCCAACCTGGAGGCTGACAGCTTATAGTGACTAACTCTACGAGATAATGAGATTGAGGGTTATGGAGGTTTTTATAATTTTTTGATGGTGATTTAGAATCATCTCACTGTTTCAATTATAAGCAGGTAATGATTGATGGAAAGAGACTGGATAGGTATATTACCTGTTTTATTTTAATAATGCAAATGTGATAAATGTCCTCATGTGACTCCATCTTATCAGAATGTAATGTGTGAATCTCCAGATATATATGCCATTCTTATAGATTCATTGGGTTACTTATACATGGTGGTTGCAAAAACAGTATTTGAGCAGGGTCCCCAGCAACTCAAGAGTTGCTGAAACACCACACTCCTCCAGCCATGCACAATATGCCAAGTCAGAGAAAGCTAGGGATCTTTGTCAGCTCATCAACTCTGGATATTCCCATATGCTAGGAAGGCCTTGAGCACCCTAGCTAAACTGGCTTTCCATCTGTCAGGATGAGTCATACTAAGCAAAACAGAATTGGGGCTACATCAGCCATCAAAACTATAATTCCAAGGACACAACTTTATTATTATTATTTTTAAAAATATGCTTGCAAAGTTAAAGACTAGAAAGGAGGAGTATCTGTTCTTTTGGAAACTTTATTTGGGTAAAATGAAGCGATTTTTTTTTAAAGTGTGCATTATAAAATCAAAGTCCACATTTGCTACATATGTTCTACCAACTCTAGAGAACAGATGTATTTATTGTTCTTTCATTATTCGTTTAGTAACAGCAGTATGTTAAGTGCTGCATAAATTGCGCAAACAAAATATGTAATATTTAATATACTTGTTATTCAATATTTACATTTGCATTAATTTTCACACAAAAGAGAGCTTTACATCACAATGAGAAGAACTATAGAAAATATAAAATTAATATTAGAAGAACTGGCATTTATCAGTTTGCAGGTCTCACAATTAAATGAATATATAATTAATTTTACATTCTTTTTACAGACAGTAGATATCACTACTTCTCTGGCACTTGTTTTGTATATTGCATTACAGTGCTTTTCAGATGTTTGTAGTATTAACAAAACAACATTTTGCAGCACAGTGGAATTAATCCATTGCACAAGACACAATTTTGGAATGAGTCATTTGGTTTATTTTTGTCAAGCACATAAACTTGTGCCTGGCAAAAGTAATCAAGAATTGCTGTGCTTCAGTACATCAGTTACTATTTCAAATACCAGGTTATGCCTATGTTATTCCCCTGGCACCTTGCTTTCGAATACTATTGATGGAATTAGAAATCCAGAGATTATTGAAACAAAATCTGTGCGCATGTTTACATGAAAGTAAGTTCAAATGAAGGTGGACTTTTTGACTCAAGATTAGTAAGCAACCTGTCTTGGATAGGGTTGCACTTATTTTCTTTATTTAAAAAAACTTACATCTCATCAGTTTCCCAAAGAGGGATCTAAAGGCAGCGAACAGACAAAATCAGCAATATTAAAAAATATTCCAAACCCTTTACTCATGCAATAAACTAAAATAATAATAACTCATAAACAACAACAAGAACAACCCTTTGTAAAAACAACAGCAGTTTAACCATTTGGTTAAAAGCCCGACTTTTAGCCAAATGCCTTCTTAAAGAACCATGATTTTAACATAGCACCTAAAATGGTACAGTGGCAAATCTTAGTTGGCAAACCATTTCATGATGTGGGTACAACTGCAGAGAAGGTTCTAGATTAGGGGTCCTCAACCTTTCTGACCCCAAGGGTTGCACTGAGCTTTGGCAGCAGGCTGACGGTGGGGTGGGGGCACACCAGCACACAAACACTGAAAAGCTGCTTTGGGGGTTGATGGGAGAAGGGGAGGCAGTCCTTAAGTTATTTAGGTCACAAGCCATTTAGGATTTAAAGATTAAGACCAGCACCTTGAATTCAGCCAGTATATAAACTGGCAGCCAAGCAGCACCAATTGCAATCACCAGACACTTTTCAAGGGCAGCCCCAAACAAAGTGTGTTGCAGTAATCTAATCAGGAGATATCATAGGGTCTAAATGACTGTGGTAAGACCCACCTTTATCATGAATGACTGTAGATATCAAGCCAGCTGAAGCTGGAAAAGTGTTATCTTTACCACCAGATTGTGGAGCACTCCCAAACTACAAACCAGATCTTTCAAAGGGAGTGCAACCCCATTGAAGACCAGTTGCTTACCTAACCTTGAGCCAAAGTCCACCTATTTGACTTAAGTAAATTCAGTATGCACAACATCCTGCAAAGTATGGTGAGTAATATGTTGGACTTGGGTCTTGACATCTCATCTCGAATTTTAGCTAAGCTATTAAATTACTAGAGCAAGTTTGGACAAAATACTATAATCAGGATTACCTTCCTAGCCATAAAAATTGATGTTTTTAATGGCCATGTGATACTATTACTGATGGATGAGAGGATACCTTTGCAAAATCTTCCTCTGGTCCCATAAACTATGTTTATCACCCCATCACATCCATACACAGCAGGTCTACTCAAATGCATATACACACACTCCCACCTATGGCCATTTTGTCCTGTCCCTGAACTCTTTCCTTCCACTATTTTGAAAGTGAGGAAATAGTGACCATATTCTTAATGAAGGAAACTGGTTTATAGTTCAAGAATACAGTCACCTTATATGAAAAAAGATTTCTCAGATAATGAAACAAGAGCAGAGACCTCCTGCTTTCCTTTCTGTAGGCTAATCCAGCCTTGCAGTATCTCTTTCACAGGGTTTTGTGAATGTCAATGCAATAAATGTTGTTGCTACCTGAGGATATGCACATCGTGTACAGCTGTTTACAAATGTGTAAAAAGAAAGAAAGAAGCTTATAGCTGAGAAGGACCAATGAAACAATGGTTGCAATAAGGGGCAAGATTCAATGTTTGGCTAGCTAGACTGTTCATAAAATGGCTACTAGGGTCATCTTCTGAGGTAATTAATACACATTGCTCCTGGCTTCAGAAAAACATAATTTAAGTATTTAACATTTTTCTAATTTCAATGGCACCGCAAATATGCCACCTGAGGGAACTAACTGCCTGCCTCACTCTGGCTCACAATAGAGCTACACTTGAAGGTTAGTGCCATTTTGTTGTGTTACTAACTTTCATACTGACAAACTTGGGTGACTAATCAGGGAATAGATGTCAGGATCAGGTGTGGACTAACATACATAGAAAAAGACCTAGGATTATCAGATTGCCATGTTGGATGCAGTCAATGGGCAATTTTCAAGTAGTATATATTCAAACTATGTCGCCTTCAAAGTAGTAATGACTAGGGGTGGTTGTTATTTTGAGGGTTGTGCCTGATTTCTCCTTCCTCTTAAAGCTAGGGTCCTGGCCTATGGGACCCTGATAAAGAAGTTCATATTCTATAAAAGGCGAGATTGCATCATAAAAAGAAAAGCCTCCGATAACCTTATCACCTACATAGTATTGGAAACCTGAAAATCTAGTTCTTTTAGAAAACAAGAGAAAACCAAGAAATTATTGCTGATGGGTAGCCTAAACTGGATTATCGCTAGCTAAACAATTTAGTAAATAAAAGAATGGTTCTTAAACTCAATAGCGCTGTAGAGTGTAATGACACTGAAAAGAAAAGGCTGATGAGACCACACAGGAAGGGCACAGAAAAACAATAATCACAATAAAGGATTCCAGTAGTTATTATCTCTGTAAAGAGTACAAAAACTTTGGGTTTGTTTTCTTAAAAAAAGAAAAAGAAAAAGATGAACAGGGAGGAAGAATTGAAAAATTAAATGGAATAGAACGTTGTGGGTGTGTTGCAGGCTTAAAACAGAAGATAACACAATAAGCTGAGAAAATGCTAGGTCTTAAAGGGGACAGCTATATTGGAGGTCTCTGTGATAAAACCATTTCTTCTCTCTAGGGGAGGAATCCCATATGCTAATAGCAAATGTATGATCCAAGTATGAATTCTTGTGTAGCAAAAACTGGACATTCATGTAGATAAAGGGGAGGTATCAGCACGTGTGGGGTTTACGAAGGAAATGGTCCAATGAGGGCTGAGCATACTTAGTAGACACAGGCTTCATTCAGACAACACAATAAGCAAAGTGTGTGGGGGGGTAAAGAGTCAACCATCAGTTGTGTTGATTATTGTGTCATCTGTTGGGCAACACACAACTGACAGTTGACTATTTTGCCAGAATAGTCAACAGAGAAAAACAATGGCCGGCTCAGTTGACTATCCTGACAACCGTTGCCTATTGTGTCATCTGAGGGGCTCTGTTGATTATCTGTTGATTATTCTTCCCTGTTCTCAGAGTCGTGAGGCAAGAGCAGCAGAAACTTGGCCGCTCTAGCCCCACAGGGCTCTATGGGCAAGGGAAAATAATCCCGTGCTAGCGAGCACTTCAGGAGCCCTGATCATCCTGTCCCTTGGTAGGGCAGGGCAATCGGGGCTCCTGAAGCGAGCCCCCCCCCCACACACACACCTGATGCGTCTGAAGATTCCCTTGAGAGGATAGAAAGAGCCCATTCCAAATTGATTGGGGGTGGAGGATGCCTCCCGCAGCTGAGCATGAGTTGTCCAACTGCAGGAGGCAGACGTCTGTCCAGATTGGTGCATTGGAGGAACGTGCAGGGGTGGGAGCTGCTGGTGTCACCAGCCAGTCCGGCCCCTAAGTCATCCTCTGATGCGTCAATCTCCATAGGAACAGGGCAAGGGGCAGTGTTCTTGCACCTGATGGGCATAGAAGAGGCGATGCTGGGAACCACCACTATCCACAGAGTCTGTACGACATGGAAAAGAAAGTCTCCTGAGGAATCCGCCAGTCAGGTTCATAGCAATCCGGATATTTGAACCCATTGCGGATTTCTCCAACATCTTCGGACCCTTTGCATTTGTGGATCTCTGTTAGCAAGACATTGAATTTAGCCCATATTATAAAAGCATATCAAAACAAAATGGCTTTCGGCCCCAAATTCACATTGGAACAGCTCTCCTAGCCCAGTCTTTGAGATCTTTTGAGTGGGTTCTGCCTATGGGGCTGGAAATCAGTTACCCAGGCAAGGAAGTTCTCTGTTGTTGTGCCCTCATTATGGAACACCCTGCCTTTGAAGCTGAGCCAGGCACCTTCAGTAGTTCAGTTTCACCAGCTACTTAATACATCTCCCTTTCCCCAAAGAGACCTTTGAGACTTCTGTTTTGTTTGAACAGTCTGTTGTATTTATTATCTAGCTGCGGGTTTAATAACATCATTTTATTAGTGCTTGTGTTTTGTATTTTTATTTGCAAATCACTTGTGATTTATTATGAAAAGCAGTATATAAATTCAATAAATAAAAACAAACTCTGAAACACTCCCTGCTGGAACTCCAAGTGGGCTCCTATATTGTGCTCTTTCTAGAGCCAGGTGAAGACCTTTTATTTTCCCAGGCATTTTAGTCTTTCAGTTCTTGTTTTAAATCTTTGCATTGCTGCTAGATTTTATTTTGGTTCTTTACTTTTATTTTACACTGTGGTTTGGATTGCATATTTATAAGAAATCTACATATATTATGCCGTTGCTTGGGGCCTGTGATTTTCTATAGTTGAAAGAGCACAGGCTATTAGATTCTGTAATAAATCATACATCAATAAGTTTATCAATTCACTAATCAATATTTTTCAAATAAAGTAACTGCAATAAACTAATGGCTTCATTTCATAACAAGCTTTTCTCCATATCTAGACGAGAAACTAATTTTATATGCTCTTATCTTAGCTAGGCCTCATGTAATATGAACCTAAAACCAAAGAATGAAATGGAAAATGTTAATAAATAATGATGTTTTGAAACACAAGCTGCTGTACAGCCACCGGATCCTCTGCATTTACTCTGCTGGCAAGAGAAGAGATCATTGTATATGGAAAATAATAACATCTTGGCAAAATATATATGTAGTAAATGGAGGGTAGCTACATTCTGTGCATCTTTGCCAACTCAGTTCTAAACATCCTTCAGTGGAGGATTTTTCTTACAATAATTTAGGATTGAAACCAAGATTAAGGCTTGTTTTAACAGCTTTTTTGGAGACAGACAGACCAGGGATGAATTTAAGAACAAAGCACAAGTGCTCCTTGAACCTGTTCTAGAGTCAAGGTTGGACTTTGCAGTCTAGTGTTTTCAAGTATCCTCCTGTTCTAAAACAAGTAGACTGCACAAGATTTGAAAAATATCATGATGAACTCACATGGTAATTACAATGTAAAAAGATTATTTGTACCATGAACAGTGTTTTCAAATCATCTAATGCCACCTGAAATCCAACATTTTCCAAGAGAGACAGATCACCTCCAGGAATCACAGAGTAATGTTGTAAAAGTGACGAGTTATCTCATGTCATAGTTCTTATGCGTAACCAATCCTATTTCCGTCCTAGGAGAGAGCTTATTATTTGTGTGTGGAATAATTAATCAAGGAAGATCAGAACAAGATTTTTTGTGGATTTATTATCACACAAATAGTAAGAAATCCTCAGGAAGAAGGCCTGGGCCTTTTCCTTGCTCCAACCTCTCTCTTGTTGTTTCTACACCTGCCTTTTTCCCAAAGATCATCCCTGTACGTCCAAATGACACACAGGGGATCCCGGGAGCAGGCAGGAACGATCCCTCTATTTTCCTGGGATAACCCTTAGGTGTAGAAATGGCCTGTCTCTTACATTATCATATCTATGAATAGCAAACTCATTAACTGAATGCTGGTCCTTATGCATTCAAAATGGCACCATCCACAAACAAGAGGGAAACTCCAAGATTTGCAGAAGTAGAAACAAACAAACAAAACAAAAACAAAACACTTTAGGAAAAACCAAAACCAAAACCAAAGGGAGGACCTCTCCAAACAGCTAAATGAAGACTGAACATGCTCAGCAGGTACAGAAAACCAGGGGAGAAGGAGAATGTAATGGAGCATCCTGAAATAAAGGATAGCTGGTTGGCATAAAGCGGTGATAGGCTGGATAGGCTTGATAGGCTGGAGTGCTGGGCTGAAAACAACAGAATGAAATTTAATAGGGATAAATGCCAAGTTCTACATTTAGGAAATAGAAACCAAATGCACAGTTACAAGATGGGGGATACTTGGCTCAGCAATACTACAAACGAGAAGGATCTTGGAATTGTTGTAGATCACAAGCTGAATATGAGCCAACAGTGCGATATGGCTGCAAGAAAGGCAAATGCTATTTTGGGCTGCATTAATAGAAGTATAACTTCCAAATCACGTGAGGTACTGGTTCCTCTCTATTCGGCCCTGGTTAGACCTCATCTAGAGTATTGCGTCCAGTTCTGGGCTCCACAATTCAAGAAGGATGCAGATAAGCTGGAGCGTGTTCAGAGGAGGGCAACCAGGATGATCAGGGCTCTGGAAACAAAGCCGTATGAAGAGAGACTGAAAGAACTGGGCATGTTTAGCCTGGAGAAGAGAAGATTGAGGGGAGACATGATAGCACTCTTCAAATACTTAAAAGGTTGTCACACAGAGGAGGGCCAGGATCTCTTCTCGATCCTCCCAGAGTGCAGGACACGGAATAACGGGCTCAAGTTAAAGGAAGCCAGATTCCGGCTGGACATCAGGAAAAACTTCCTGACTGTTAGAGCAGTGCGACAATGGAACCAGTTACCTAGGGAGGTTGTGGGCTCTCCCACACTAAAGGCATTCAAGAGGCAGCTGGACAACCATCTGTCAGGGATGCTTTAGGGTGGATTCCTGCATTGAGCAGGGGGTTGGACTCGATGGCCTTGTAGGCCCCTTCCAACTCTGCTATTCGATGATTCTATGATAAGTGAACAGGTGCTCCATACTGCAACATTTTGTTACAATATTCCCTTGGTTTTTTTTAAATAAACCATCCCATTTAGAGTGGAGGGAGAGGATGGTTGGAGCCAGGAGTGTCATTATTTTACTTCTTTGCGCCAGCTATGGAAAACTCTAAGGCTAAGTTTCTTTTAGTTAAGAGTGAGAGACTTAAGATCATTTTTGGATGAGGCTATTGCTTACACAAACAGTGATATTGTAGCCCAAAGACCCTCAGGAAACGTCCGCTTATGTCCCCACAGAAAATAACTACAGGAGTGAAAGGATGTCCTCGGCTCAAATCAGGCGGGCATCCTTCCACCCCTCTACGTAAATCAATTGCTGCAGTTACTTCAGGTGCTTTTCTAAGTAGAAACTGAAGAGAGGGGCTTGCTTTTGAGCAACCTCCACCACCCTCCCTAACACGGATTGTCCTCCTCATTCGTCTACAGCCTTTTAGTGAGAGAGGGGCCGTAGCTAGACCTAAGGCTTATCCCAGGATCGTCCTGGGGTCAAACCTGTTCATCTAAGTGCCACACAGGGCATCCAGCGCTCAGGCAGGGACGGACCCGGGATGATCCCGGGATAAACCTTAGGTCTAGCTACGGCCAGGGAAGGGAGGGGGGATCCGTAGGAAGGACCCGCAATGAAGGGACCGTGTGGAGCGAGGCCGAGGCGCGCAAGCCTCGCTCAGGACAAATAAGCCCTTCCAGTTCCTGACCAGCGGCAGTTACCTCAGACAGGCAACTTCCCTCAGACAGGCTCCCACATCACCCAATGATTTCGCCATTCGGTATAAACAACCCCGCCTCTTCGGGATACCGCAAGCCAATAAAAACACGGCGCTGAGGCGAGGGGAATGACTGAGCCCATCATTTCTTTTCCTCTCTTTTCACCCCACCCTCACTGCGAGGAAGGGCTTTGCTACCCCCTCCCCTCCCCTCCCCTCCCCTCCCCAACGTTCTGGTTCGGTGGAATGATTGACGCAGCTCTTCGACCAATGCGCTCGCCCGCTTCGGAAGGGCCCGCATCTCTTGCCAATGGCGCGCTCAGAGCGATGCCGTTTGGTTGCGCTGTCGGGCGAAGTTGATATGAGGCGCGCACCTCTGGCAGCAGGAAGGTGGTGACTGTGGAATGCGAGGAGCTGCTGCTGGGTCCTTTGGATGATCCCTCCTGCTGCCGCCGCCGCCGCCGCCGCCGCTTTCGCCTTCATGGCTCCAGGCTTGGGGACAGGATCCTCCTGCTTGGGTTGAGGCACGTTGACCCATCGCAATGTGGCTCTGGGCGTAAGTGGAGCGGATCAGCTGCTCTCGCTGCTGCTGTAATGGGCAGCTCCAGCACTGGGCGGTGTGTGTGACAGCAGCAGACCCAGCCTTGCCAGGATTAAACGCGTGTGGAACAGGAGGAAGGTAAGAGCAAGAGCAGCAGCAGCAGGAGGAGGAGGAGGCAGGGAGACGGGCTGGAGCTCCTCGCTTCCTTTCCATAACTGCCCTCGGGTTGATTGTGTACATCTAGTTCCCTCTAAACTCTTCCCTCCCCTCCTCCAGATCAGAATTATTTGGGTGTCTGAACCCGCCCAGAGCAATGCTGAGTTTGAGGGATGGGACACGAGTAAAAGGCGTGTGTGTGTGTGTGTGTGTAAGAGAGAGAGAGAGAGAGAGAGAGATGGTGGTGGTGGTGGTGGTGCAGAAACAATGAAGGTGAGGTGTCTCAGGAAAGCGCCCTCTTATAGCTGAGGGGAAGCCTTCGGCCGACGGAGAAGGAAGGCCCCCCTCGCCGGCGAGGTCTCTTTCCCATTCACATTCGTGCCATTCCTGCCTCCCCCCCCCCCCATTGCCACTCCTTCCGCTGTGTGGAAAGCAAAAAAACTAAAAATTGCACTCCTCACAGCCCGGGTCCTGTTTCCGTCGCTGGAAAGAAAGTATTTCAGTGTCGCTCATCCTCCTGAAAGCGAAGTATTCCTTATGCGACGGAGGACAAGGTTATCCTTCTCTCAGAAAATGCCCTTTACCTTTACCTTTACCCTCTTTGGGTCCCTGGAGTGTAAATGCCTGCAGCAGCAGCACTGGCTGACTTTCCCATTATGCACAAATTCCCCTAGGAAGAGAGGGGGGGGGGGGAAAGGAAACAACTGTTACACCTTTTTGTCATCAGCAGGGAGACAAAGAACTTCTCTCACCTCCCTCTGTGTGTTCTGCTGGCAGAGCCTTAGCGCAGCACTGCTTCCGAGAGATGCTGGAGGATGGCCCTGACCTGCGCCTTTAAAAAAAGAAAGACAGAAAATGTTGTTTTGGATGATGAGGGTGTTGATAAAAGGACGGATTGGTTTGTTTCCAGACAGGCTCGTGGCTTGCATTCTTGAAATTGCTTCAGCATTTCTCTCTCTCTGAGGGTTTGGGAAGAGGTGTGTGTTGTGAGTCCATGAATGCAATGTAAAAAACATAAGGAATTACCTCCATTCGTAACATTACCACATAGAACACATTAGTCACTGCCTCATTCCAGTTCTTTTTTTCCCTTTCCAGTCTGAACTTCATCTGAGCCCATGAGGAGGAATGACTACTCCCTAAAGGAACTTCCTTGCAGTTGCTTTGTCTCATTGTCATGGCTTATGGTGCACCCAGTCAATAATGTGCCATACATTTAAAATGGGATTTTCTCTGGGAAAGGAATATCCAGAACATGCATCCTGAACATCCTTCCAACCTCTTCCTCGTCCGTTGTTTCCGTTAGACTTGCGTATAGATCATTTAGCACAACCAAAACTATTACACCTGTCTCGCTCAACCTGAAACTTCCTACTCCAGTTGAGCTTTCAGGTGCGTCAACTCTGCGTCGCCATGGCTTCCGTATGGAAAAGATTGCAACGTGTTGGGAAACACGCATCCAAGTTCCAGTTTGTGGCCTCTTACCAGGAACTGATGGTTGAATGCACCAAGAAATGGTAAGTAGCATCTACTGCTGGGATGATCTGCTGATGCTTGAACGTTGCCTCTTCTGCTGATTGTCTCCTCTCCAAATAGGATGAAAGAAAGTCGCAGATCTCCCTCTCAAGTGCTTTGCGTTGTACTGATTCTACCCCTGTGGGAATAATTATTGCTTGTTCACCAGGATTGCTGCTATAGAGTCTTACCAAGCATTTATTAGATTTATGCAGTTTTCTTGCAACTTGGTGGATTTTCTTTGTTTTATTGGATGTCTTTTTGATGTTACCACAGCAGTCTCTTGGGAGCCCCACAAACCAGATAACTAGTCCATGCCACAGGGATATGTGTCACCCTTCCCACGGCTGACTGTGATTTATTTCACTCTACATACTTCTGACTTCTGCTTTTGCGTACAAATATTTCTTTTCTCATTCAGCTCTGGAATAGGAACAGTCAAGACATAGCCTTGGGAATTATCTCAAGTTATTTGCTTAGTCAGACAAGAATTCCTTACAGCAGTAACTCTATGGGACATAGCTTAAATTGGCTAGACTGTCCTGGGTAATCAGCTGTATGGGCCTGTCCCAGACACATATTTTCACTTCTGCAGTGTGTGCTTTCAAAACTAGTAGGCTTATGTGCTCTGCTTTTCTTTTGCAGGGGGGAAAAATCTGAATTGTATAGTATAGCCAAAACCAGCTTTTAAAGAATGTAGTCTCTTTGACCAACTTTAACATCTGTGTTCTCTGTTTTGTACCACATTATATCTGTAGATTATGATTTCTTAGCACTTCTTGGGAGTAGATATTATAGATCGATAGTGTGCGTGTTGGGGGGGGGGGTGTCTGTTTTCTAATTGTTGTCAGGCTCATTACCTATGCAGGGTACTTAATTATACTCAGTATTTATGTAGTACTCTAGTTAATTCACTTTGCATGTATTATCTTGTTGCATTATCTTGTATGTTTACAACATGTCTGTAAGGTAGGTCAGTATTATTATAATATATTGCAGTTAAGGCTGTGTGGCCACAGAGATAGTGGATTACCTAAGTCCACTAATGCATCAATCTTACACACATACCTGGGAGTAAGCTCCATTGAAATCTGTCAAACTTACTTCTTTATAGACCTGTACAAGATTGTACTCTTAGTCAGTTCATAGTGATGTTTTAACTTGGGCCTTCCTGATTTATACCTCTGTCTAGTTTCTTTGGAAATGCATTGTGAATGGAGTCATATAATTGTGAAAACGCTTACTTTTGAAGATTGGAGTGGAGTTTTTGAGTGTACAGAACTCTACAGTTATAGACGCTTACGGAGAGAAGAAGTAATTGTGAACTTATTATGTAATACAATTCATAAAACTTCTTGTCACAGTTCAGTGAGTTTACTGGAAAGCATTCCTTTTTTGGAATAAGGTTGCCCAGTTGCCTGGCAAATCTCTTGTCCCTCTAATATATGCATGACACACAGTAATTCAGCAGGTGAATCTTTTATTTATCTTATGCTATTAAAGGTACTGGAACCATGACAGAACAAAAGGTGGTAAGCCAGCCCTAGGTGGGTGGGCAGTGTGTGCATATGCGTGGTTTCTCTCCACTCAAAACTTTTGACAGCACTTTGCCAAATTTCAGCTGTAGAAATTGCTTCTAAGCTCTGTATTGTGTTGAGGAAGGGTGGATAATTTTATATGGGATCTAATCTTGTAATGACACCTCAGTAAAATTATTTATCTTACTAGTTTTTTAAATGGTCTTTTATGTAGCTTGCTTATTCTCTCTCAAGGGCTTATCCCTGTAGGGTTTACAAATGATATCCAATTTAAAAAGTATTGCAACTGAATGTTGTAATGTAACATCTTTTACTACCATGATTTAGAACCTGCAAATGCTTACACATGTCAGCAAATCCCATGTGGATATTATACTAATTCCTTGTTACAGGTGCAGTGCACTGATAGAACTCACATGCTTTAAGTCAGGAACACATTGGCTGTAGCCACGCTGATTGCCTGAAGTTATGTATGATACTTCCATTCTACCATCCGCATTGGTTGTGCTGCCAAACTCTTAGTACAACTGGCAGGACAATGCAGAGATGATAAACCTGCTGTCTTGGTGTGACAGAGACAGTTCAAATACCTGTGTGTGTCTAGTGTCTTTTTCAGAGTTTGCAGTAAATGTTACAGGATTTTCCACAGCATCAGTGGCAATCTCTTGTAAATTGCTCTGGGATTTAGAAAAAGAAAAGTAGTGTAGAAATTCTCCAAAATAAAGGTTTCATATGAAGAAAACATGAAGTCTAATCCTATGTGGAGTTATGCATGCCTAAGCCCATTGATTTCAAGGGGTTTAGGCATGCTTAACTCTGCATGTGATTGGGCTGCTAACATAATGTTCATCTTGAATTTCATCTGTTCTCCGTAAGGAGGAGGAAGCATTAAAGCTAAAATTATAAACACATTCCCCTTACAAATGGCAATTCTGTGCAAAGCTGTCGTATTTTGGCAACAAAATGCCTTCTTGCCTTCTGATATTTTGATGTTTATATTTTGGTATATAGGTGAACAACTGGGATCTTCTAAGTTAACTTTTGCATTAGTTTGTTAGAAAAAGACAGAGAAGTGGCCCAGCCAAGATATGAGGAAAATGCTTTCCTGTGCTGTGCTTTTAGGAGGAGAGCAAGACTATTTTGCATGATGTGGCAAATAAGGATTATGATTGGGATGTATGCCCTTACGCCCATATTGTAAGTGTCCTTTTGATTAAAAATCTAGTAAATGTGATCTTACTTTAATGTACTGGCATTCCAGCATTCTAACAATACAATGCTTTTGGAGGAATAATAGACCATTCATATGTTAAAATGACTAACAATGAAGTATTAAAATACACTTGGGAGGAAAATGGGATTGTGAAAAAAGATTGTTCATGAAACAGTGCTGGCTATGAGGGGCGTGGGTTAGATGTGTTCCTTGAAGATCTATATACTTTTCATTCTCAGCTTTTTCTTACATGCATGAAAATTTTCAGAGATTTATAATATAAATTACTTTATTAATCTTTTGCTAAGAGACATATGAGGACATGAATTAAATTTATCAAATTAAATGTAATTTTGGCTTTCTGCATTTCACAGTATTAAAGAATTCTTGCATTTACAGTCTTAATTGGGAAGCTACTTTTGCTCTACTTTATTTTTCTGCATCTTGATAGTCTAAATGGATTAGCTCTTGGCAGAGTTTCATCTGTCCTGCATAGCAAACGGATTTTCGGTCTTACTTTTCCATCTCATTTTTAGGATTTTTTTTTAAATGCTTGTCCATTGTAACTATTAATAATAATGAGTCCCAGAGTAAGTGCCTATCCTTCTGGTTATGGGATTCTTAAGATTGTCAGCATGCCATTCTAGCAAAATAAAAAATGAAAGATTGTATATTTGACTAGAAAATCCCCTTCTCCTCTTTGTCTTCTCTGCAAGTTTAGCCTAGATTTGCTGGTTGGTTTTTTTAATTAAAACTAATGGATATGGCTCCCCCAGAGCTCTTAGGCCTGTATCTGTAGCAGGGGGCACTGTGCAATATGAGGTATCATAGTAAAGGATCTACCATTGTAAGCTTTTGCTAGCAATAAGCAGACCAGCCAGTGAGTCCTAGCTGTATGCACTGCACAACTACTAGTGTCATAAGCTCTCTACATGTATATATTGTGGCCTTAATAACTTGATCTGGATGATTCTGTTTCCATCAGCTCACTATATCGCCCTCCAGACATGTCTTTGGGCAGTGACTGAACTTTTAAATAAACAGTTTAAAAGTAGAGTGGTTGATATTGTCCGATATACTTTGGGTTTATTAATTTAGGAGAAGCAAGTGGAAGGCTTCTAAACTTACTGCACCTTCTGGAACCCTCAACCCCATATTAACCATCTCTTTAGTGAGTTGGTGTAAGTTAATTGTGTGCATCCTGCTACTGCATATGCAGGTCTGTAGAATGGGAAGAAATGATTATTTTAGCAAGAGTAAAATCACTTTCCTCCTACCCCACTCTCTTCTGTGCTACAGGGTCCTCCTGGATTCTCTAAACATTGACCAGAAGGACAGGAACTTCTGTCTTACAGAGCTTCTGCTTTGGGTCTCAGTGCCAAGCATTGAGGGTTCCCAGTTGCTGCTTGCTTCTAGTTGCAGCAAACAGCTACCAGAGCCCCAGTATTTGTGACTTTCTTTCCTCTGTAGGCATCTTGCCCCAGAGAGTCTCAACCCACAGTTTCAGAATCTAGGAATAAATTGTAATGAGTTCCTGAGTTTTGTGCACAGCTCAGTCTAAACTGTAGGACTGGCCTTACCATTTGGCAGAACAGGGTGGATAAAAATCAATGATTTTTTAAAAAATAAATGTTTTTTATTTAAATCAGATTTTTTTGATTTAAATTGATTTTTTTAATAAAATGCTTTTTGAGGAAAAATCTGTCTAAAGATAGTTTTCTATTTAAGATACATTATAGTCCAATAAGGATTAGTTTTTAATTATGTAGCATGAGGCTGTTTACATTTTTTGGTAAATGAATTCCATTAATCCATTCACAATGTCATGCTCTTCCAGAGGTTTCTGTAAGATTATTTTTCTCCTTCCAATAAAGTACAGCAGAAAAGTTGTCCAAATATGAGTGATTAACCTATTAAACTGGAGATAGTTCACCTCACATTAATTTCATAATTATCTATCTATAATGTGTTTCTAATAGTATAACAAAATCAGTATTTTTTGATATAACTGTAAAACTAATCTGAAAAATTGCTATTCTAAAAATGAAACCTTCATCTGGTTGTAAATATTAAGATTATACCAGCAAGAATGAGTCTTTGGTAACTCTGAGTTGTGTAAAATATAGTGAGGAAGAGTGCAATTTTGTGTGTGGGGGGGGGGAGTCACATGATTAAATAGAGTCTGTGATATAAATTGTGATTTAAATCATGATTTAAATCAAATTGATTTAAATCAAATCCACCCTGGGGCAGAGTGAGATACCATAATAGCAAGGTGTTGGAGAACCGAGCTGTGTGTGCCATGCGGCCTGCTCTGAGCCCCCTAAGGTAGCCTGCTGTCCTGTCACCAGTGTTAAAGGACGAATCAACTATGAGTCTGGTTGGCTTGGGGAGAGGAGCCATCTTGTTCTTTGCCTCAGGCTGTAAAACTTCTGCACTACAGTATTATTGAACTCAGGGAGTTATTTGAGGTGCTTGTAATATGCATCGGATGTGCACTGTTTGCATGGAAAATTCAAGTGAACTAATACAAGTACAGCATATTCCTCCTGAACCAGAATAACTTTCTCTAGTCCATCATGTTTCAGAAATGTATGTGTGGACAGGAAACCCATTAATAGAACATCAAGGATGGATGACCATTAGCAAAGCTTGTCATATCTTCAGTTGCCCCCCTTCTTCCCTGCCAATTCTGTTGGCTTAAACAATAAAGGTTTTATTGTTTATACACTGCATATTTGTGGCAGGCTGCAGCTGTGTTGGGTAAGTCTTGATTTGTTTTCATACTGGAAAGAAACAGGTGCTTATTTAAAAGTGCAGTTACTGCCCAAAGACATGTGGGGAGGGTAATGTAATGAGCTGATGAAAATTGAATCATCCCCATGGCCCACCTCAGGTAACTCTGCAGTAGCTTAGTACATGAAGATGCAGGATGTGGCTAAAGCAAAGGATCAATAAGATGGATGTAGGCAGGTAATCTATATGAAGTCCAAATTAGTGTGGCAGGTAACAGAGGTAATGTGATCTTCTGTGAAATTTTGGCCTACATGCATTCAGATAAAAATAATTATTAGTAAATAATAGTCCACCTTTGATTCTTGGATACTATGCTGCTCAATGGGAATAAAAAAATTGTGTGGATGTATATCTTAAACACCTGTGTAGAGACTGGTTAAGAGTCAGATTTGCCATATCCCATTAGGGTCTGAAGTGAGGTGGGGGTAGGGAGTCAACACTTAGTTCCTAGTTTGTGTCCCTTAAACAGATCTATCAGCCCAGGGAAGATGAGGTTTGCATGCAGAAATATTGGCATACATTTGGTTCACAGGTTGGTGCTAGCTTTGTCTGTACTGGCTCCAGTTGTGGAACGACATTGAGAAGGTTTGTGCAGTGATGAACAGTGCATCACTGCATCCTGTTGTAGTGCCTGACATTGACCTAAGCTCTGAACCTTCTGCACTAAGGGCTTCCTGGTTTTTATATTTCATGAATGTAATACTTCCATAGAGATCAGATTTTGTTTTCACAAGGTCTGTTCTGAACACATGGTTGAGCACTTGATGTACTCGAGCTCATCAGATGGTTCTACTATATTTCTCCCACATGCAAAAACACAATGCATCCTCTAAGACATGCCAGAAAACAAGGAAATTCCTTGTCAAGTGGGTGTCACTTCCTTAATTCAGCCCATTTTGCCCATGTATTGGCAAGCTCATGATATCTATCTCAGCTGGAATGTATTTTCTTCAGCTTGGCATAAATTGTAACTCTTCTCCTGAGTGCTGCCTACTGAAAATAGGCTTATTTATTTATTTATTTATTTATTTATCATATTTATACCCCGCTCCTCAGCCAAAAAAGGCTCTCAGAGCAGCTTACACTTAGCAAAAAAGACAGTCCCTGCCCTCAGGGTTATAGTCTAATAAAGACATGACACACAAGGAACAGGAGTTCAGGAGGGAGGGAGGGAGGAGAGAGAGTCCAAGAGGAGCAGGCCATGATGTTTCTTCTGCCTGCTCCTGTCCCCTTGCTCTTTCTTCTTCCTCACAGGGCCAAGATGACAGTTTGCCCTGTGGGGGTGGGGGAAGAGTCCAAGAGGAGCAGGCCATGATGTTTCTTCTGCCTGCTCCTGTCCCCTCGGTCCTTCTTCTTCCCCACAGGGCCAAGATGACAGTTTGCCCTGTGGGGGTGGGGGAAGAGTCCAACAGGAGCAGGCCATGATGTTTCTTCTGCCTGCTCCTGTCCCCTTGCTCTTTCTTCTTCCCCACAGGGCCAAGATGACAGTTTGCCCTGTGGGGGTGGGGGAAGAGTCCAACAGGAGCAGGCCATGATGTTTCTTCTGCCTGCTCCTGTCCCCTTGCTCTTTCTTCTTCCCCACAGGGCCAAGATCTTATTTCTTTTCAGTGTGTCATATTTCTGTATCACTTTGCATTTGATTGAAGCTACTCCCTAATTTTTTTATTTTTTTTTTAAATAGCACAATGTAATTTTGCAAAAGGAAAGCAATTCTTGATTTCATTTTTTTGGTCAACTTACCAGTCTTCCAGAGTCTAAGAAAGCCATAAAGACTGATCTCTTCCAGTAGGCCTCCCCAGCTGAATTTTAAGACGCCTTTTTTAATGGTGTGCTGCTTTTAATGATGCACTGGTTTTAAATGTTTGAATTAGTTTTATGTATTTTATGGTGTTTTTATTTGTGTTGGACCCCGCCTCGATCCAGAGGGAGAGGCAGGTAACAAATAAAATTATTATTATTATTATTATTATTATTATTATTATTATTATTATTATTATTTTAAATCTGTTTGCCATTTCTTTTCCACAGTAATACAGTTATTTCACAATTAGATGATGCATAAGCTTAAAACTTGGCTTTTTCAAAGAATGGGAGAGAGAAGTTTGCCTTCTTGCTGTTTTGCAGAAAACAGAGATTAAATCTGGATTTTGGTGGCAGTGGACAGTTGATCTGCTAGCTGTTGTGGGTGTTAAGAGAGTGCTTTCTCCAGGGCTTCGAAGCTGCTAAATCATAAATGCAACATGCACATTGTAAGCAAGGAGCTTTACAAAGGATGCCAAAGGGCTTCCTTTTAATATTTCTGTAAAGTACATAAGATTAGTACTTCATATTTGTTACTTATCCTTCTATTCCCTCAACATTTTTAATGAGATATGCACATCTCTGGATTGCAATCTGATCCTGGTTTTGGTCCTTTTATTTGAGTCCTGTTATTTGATTGTACATACATGGAGTTTTAGTCTTTGTTGTCTCTCCTGTGAGAGAATGGTTTTTTTCTGGGGTGGGGGTGTTAATTGGTGGAGCTCACTGATTAAAATCAATGGGTGCTACTCACTACCATTTTACCACACCTCTGAACTGGGTGCGTAGTTAAGAACTTGCTATGGGTAATAAAATAAATAAATAGTTGTCTATGTTGGAGCTTTAAGAACTGCACCAGAATGAGAGAATGGGGTATGAAAGAGGTCAGCTGATGCAGTCTGTAAAAAAATCTGGTTGCTCTTTCCTGCACGTAGTACTTTGGAGGTAGTTGTTTCCAGGTTTTTGTTGTTTGTTAATGCCTCAATGCATTAGAAAAACTTGGTGTATTTAGCTTCGGAATTTACTTTACTGTAAAATAATCATTGATACTGTGTTGTAATGGTTGATATTGCCTATTTTGTAGTGAATTTAAAATGTTATAATGGTATTAGTGAATTGAATTGTTTGGGTTGTTTAATTAACAATGTACAATTATAACTGCTGTATTGCTTTGCATTTTTGTTTTTGTATTGTTATGCATTTTTGTTTTTGTATTGTGAGCCGCTTTGGGCCCATTTTGTGGGAAATTGTTATACAAATTAAAGATGATGATGATAAAAAAGTCTCAGCGCCCCACACACTGCAATCTAATCCTGCAAGTCACTGTGAATTGTGAGGCTGCAATTCTAAGGATAGTTATCTCTGAGCAAGTCAAAGTAACTCTCATCCCATTTCCTCATTATATCCAAAGCGCTGTTGGTTGTTAACCTCCCAGAGACTTTGAGCTTCATCAGGTGAGGGGAAATCACGGTTCCCTACTGTCACTTCTCCACTTCTGTTGCACAATACTTCCTCTTAACTAAAAAGAAAGAAGAAGTAAACAACCACCACATGGCCCATTCAGTGGGCATTTTTATCACTCAGCACACAGCAGGAGATCGCAGCAAGTTTGTTTTTTAAAAATAATCGGACTTAACGGGGTCTTTTTTTTGACACTGGAAGAAGGCCAGAAAGAGCAGGAGACGCATGGGAGGCAGATGGAGTTGTGAATAGGGCTCACAAAAATCCATAAGTGCCCAGTAATGAGTATGCTATAAAACGTTCATCTGATGATCCCATACTCTAATTACATTTGTAATATGGTGTCAAAATAACTTCTTCCAGGTAGCAGTCACAGTGTTTTCCTCACAAATACCTTGACCCTGCCCCTTCCAGGTTCCTACAAGCCAAAATTTGTTTTCCTCCAATTAACACAGCAGACTCACTCATATACAATATTATTTTTTCGGTCTTTGGATGCAGCCTACTAATAGAGCTTAGCAGCAGCACTTGAGCTCCTCTGGTTAAAGAGTGTGATCCTTAGCATGCATACTTTGAAGTAAATGAATTGAATCACTGGAACTTTGTCATCAATTAATATATTTTTAGGACTGAGGGGGAAATCTGCTTCTACAGGCATTGTTTTAGCTCAATTAGGAAAACTTGTCAGATTGAGTTTTGTTACAGAACAGCTTTCTCCATCCTGGTGTCTTCCAGATGTGCTGGCTGGGAATGATGGGCGTTGCAGTCCAAGTTGTCCAACACATCTGTAGGGTATCAGGTTGGGGAAAGCTGCTCTTTAATAAGACTTGCTGTAATCTGGGAAGCCTTCCAAACTGAGCCAAAAGAAAGCCTGGACCAGCAGATTTGCCCCTGTGATAGAGGAGTTTAGAAATACGATAAATTTGAAACAGACGGGCTGGGATCTTAAGGTAAGCTAACTTAAGGCTATTAATGGAAGGAATGTTTCCCCTCCCCTCCCATTCTGCATCCCACTTTGCCCTCTCAGAAACCTTTTAGGAGGGTTGGTGCCTCATTGAACAATGTGGGACAGAGCATGGGGGGCTGAGGGGGAGGGGAGAATTGCCCCAAATTGAGTAGAGATCTTCTTAATTTTGCCCTCAGCCCGACTCTCTGTGGAGGCATTTCAGTGGCATAGTTGGTTGCATGGTGATGGTGGAGAAACTGGAAGTCTCCCTTCCTTGAACTTCCCTAAATTAACTTATTTTAGGATTCAAGCCATTACGTTTGTAGTAGATTACTCTTTTTGTAGAGTCTCTGTCCACCCACTGCCTTACCATTATCAGAAGTGAATTTATATAACTTTCTATGATTAGAAAATAGAGGCAGAATGAAATGATTTTGCTTATTACACCTTGGTAATGTAGTAGTGCAATTTGCAGATAAGTGCAATCATTATAGCGTCTATCCTAATGACTCTGTGCCCTTCAGTGTAGTATTTATTGCATCACTTTTTGTTTGCTTTATCTTTCCCCATTTTTGCAAACTTATATAATATCCTGTAGATTGCTTGCTATTGTGAAAAGTTGTAGAATAGCTTGATAAAGCTAAGTGTGCAGGCTGTGACCTCATTTGGCTTCCAACGAGGAATGACTGGGTGGATTCGGACAAAAGCTTTTGCCCTTTTGCCATTTCCAAATATGTGTCTGATGGCAAATGTTTGTTGTGTGGGTTGAGACCAGTTGTTGGAAAAATAGGATTTATTTATTTTAAATTATTTTTAGGCTGCCTTCAAGGGTAGAACTCTTTCACTTAGAAACCGGTAAGTAATGAATACAAATAATTGGTTACTGCGGATGACTTCAAATGGAGCAGAGCTCTGTTGCATTGAAGGCTGAAGTGCACAGTGGCCTCTGCTGTCAATCCTTGTCGGATAAGATTGCTCCTAACAAAAAGCTTCTTGGTGAGCATTCACTACAGGTTCTATTGTGCATTGGATCCCTTCAAATAGTCCAGTTACATTTGATTCCCTTCACATTACAAACATAGAAGTCAATGAACATTGAGGTAGGGGGAATGGGAGGTGGTGAAATGTCCCTGAACTTAAGGTCATTGAGTGCAATAAGAGAGATAATGTACAGCTAACATTGCATGGTATTTTGCTTAAAATAAAGTAATGCCTGAAGTTCTTAATGTACTGCTTTATTTGTAATAACTTGCTGTTACCACTTCATTCATTTGATTCAGTGACATACAAGATATAACACAGCATGAAGTTATGCATACTCAGATTTGTAGGTCTTAGGTCATAGCTAGACAGGGCTTTATCCCAGGGCAATCCCCAGGATCATCCCTGCGCGTTCACATGATGCACAGGGGATCCTAGGATCAGGAAGGAATGAGCCCTCCCTTGCCCTGCCCTTTGAGCCTGCCCTTTGACCCGAGACCGTGGAATGTGTGTGCGGGCGTTGCGGTTTGTCCCGGCTCCTCGCAGTTACTCGCGAGGAGCTGGGACCCGCATACGGAGCACGCCCATCGGAGGTGGGGGGAGCGGGGGAAATTATTATTATTATTTTTAAAAAAGACTTACCTTTTGCGCACAAGCACTTGTGCGCTCTTCTTCTTTAAGAAAAAATGGCGGGCGCAATATCCTCTCCCTCCAAGGTCATCGCGCGCCACGTGTAAACAGAGGGGGGATCTAAGCTTGTGTAACTAGGCATGTGCAACACTGGAAATTCCGTTCCATTTAAACCCTACAGGTTTCTGTTCTGGTAAATGGCAGCAGACTTTAGCAGATTTTTTTTTTCTGATTCTGGAAATATTTTGGGGTGGGGGAAGTTCTGCCATTTGTGCAAATTGTAGTTTGTTCAAATATTTTTTTTGGGGGGGGAACCTTGAAATTTGCACAAATGGTGTAGAGTTTTTAAAAAAAGATTCTTTGAGTTTCATCCTCCACTTCAGAGAGAAGGGGCAGGGAATTGATGAGTATGGAATATGGCTCTGCTGGGCTAAGCAAAGTAGTACATGGAAAGGATGATATTGATAAGAGGGAAATATGTCCCTGTGGGGCTGCAGAGCTGACAGATAGACTTGCAATCATGTGCATTTGCATAAGATCTCCAATAATTATTTTTTTTTAAATTATGACACCAGTTGTGCAAATTTCAAGATCAGTCCCTCAACCCTAAATAGAGCAAATTGCTGTCAGTAAAAAACAAAACAAAAAGAACAACCCAAAATCTGTGTATTATTGACTCAGCTCATTACAAATCAAATCAACACCAGCTGGGGAATTGGAATGAAATCTGCAGTGCCAAATCAGAGAAATCCTTCAGTTTTTCACCCTGCAAACAGAATTTTCATGCATCTCTATGTGTTTGATTGCTGTCAGAGCTCCATAGAGCATGTTTTTTTTTCTTTATTGTATAAATACATAGCTTTAAAAATGGTTAGAATTGAACTAATCATCATATTTGATCCAGTGGCTAATAATAAGGTTAACTTTTCTACTAGGTATCAAAACTAATTGTTTGAATAATTTTTGTTAATGTTTCTTTCTAAAGGTAGTGTTGTGGCTTCTAAACCCTTCAGTAAAGAAGAAATGAATAAAATCCCTCCCTTTTTAGAAGGTGTTGATACATCTTGCATTGGTGATATTGCCAACAAACGCAAAATATTTAATCTGAAGATTGCATGTGAACTTGATCAGGCAAACAGTCAGTAGCCCATTGAGGATTACTCCTGTTTGTAGATATAGATTATATGTTTATGGGTTATATGTGTTTATGGGTTATATGTGAACAGCTTTTTTGAGCCAGAGTATTTTCAGCTGTAAAATTAGGTAGTAATGGTGGTGTGATTTTGTGTGTGTGTGTGTTGCCTGGGTTTGTAAAGTAGAATAAGTGTTTTTTAAAAGGTTCTGAGTTGAATAGGTTTGAAAACACTGGTGTACAGTACACAGAGGAAAACAGTTCCTACTGAGAAGGCTTAGATATCAGGGCAAAGGAAGCAGAAAGGGCAAGATTTGATAATGCAGTGAAAGGTGAGAAATGGCAGACGTATAGTTGGCCAAAAATGTGCAAATAGCTACAGTGATTCACAAGACTTTTTTAAAAGGGGTTTTCAGGAGGGTGTTTAAGCATGAATGATGCTTCATAGTGTCAGATGATTTGCAGTGCAATCCTATACACATCTGCTCAGAAGCCCCATTAAATTCAGTAGGACTTACACCCAGACATGTGGGTACATGATTATAGCACTCTTACTATTTTAACCCTAAGCATGTTTTACTTAGGCTATAGCTAGACCTAAGGTTTATCCCTGAATCATCCAGGGGTCAAACCTGTTCATCTAGGTGACACAAAGGGGATCCAGTGCTCAGGCAGAGGCGAACCCTGGATGATCCCAGGATAAACCTTAGGTCTAGCTGTGGCCTCAGAGGTAAATTCTATTGAGTTCAGTGGCACTTACTTCCTAATAAGTGTGCTAAAGATTGTGGTCTGGGCAGTTTTTGTTAAAAGTGGGGTGTGAACTCATGCAAGGAATATATTCTGTCTTTATTCAATTGTACACCATGCTGTTTTTCCATATTCATGTATACTGTTAAGTTAAAACAAATAAGGTTTTGTTTGTTTGTTTTTTAAAAAAGCTCTAGTTCAGTTAGGGGGCAAAGATAATATCAACATATGTGTACACACACACACACATTAGTGCTATTCACATAAATCAATGAGGAATGAAAATCCTTACTAAAATTAGAGACTCTCAGAAAATTATTATTATTATTATTATTATTATTATTATTATTATTATTATTATTATTGCATTTATATCCCGCCTTTTTTCCTCCAAGGAACCCAAGATGGCATACATAATCCTCCTCCATTTTATCCTCACAACAACAATCCTGTGAGGTAGGCTGGGCTGAGAGTCTGTGACTGGCCCAAAGTCACCCAGTGAGTTTCCATGGCTGAGTGAGGAGTAGAACTCAGATCACCCAACTCCCGGTCCAACACTTTAGCCACTATACTACACTGGCCCTCAATGTAAAAGTCGTTTGTGGAACGTTGCCCCTCTGCTGTCATCATGGGGTTTTCTTTATAGCTCTACAAGCAAGGCTGCAGCCAATTGTTTTATTGCAACACATACTGGAAGATATTAAAATGCTATTACCTTGCTTATGCTGCATTTTAATGAAGTACTTGTATGAGAGGCCTGAGTGTGACAAGCTAATCCATGTTACTTGCACAGATGATATGTTAACAGTGGCTTTCAATTTTATATAGGGTGGCTCTTATTTTACTCTTTATTTGTATGCCCCTGAGTGTCCTGGAGCTAACTTTAGATATTCTAGTGGTGTATTTGTGTTGTGGATTCTCAAAGCTACTTGATTCTCAAAAGCAACACACTTGCTCTTGAGAATCAAGTTCTGTACCGCCTTTATTCTAAATGTAAGGTATATTGGTAAATAATGCTAATCTCATTTTTAATGCACTTTGAGCACTGCAAATATTTAGCCAATTAAAGGCTTTTGCCACCAGATCTGCTATAGTTCATTGCTACAAGTAGAAAGGAAGAAACTTTCACAAGTGTTTGGCACTCTGTTCAAGAACCTATGGAAATAGATGTCAGATCCTTCCACAAATTACTTTTTAATTGCATGATAAATGTTCAAACTTGCATATTTTCAATTATTGTGTGATGCATACTGCCAAATATTTGTCTGACAGTGTGAGTACTTCCAGTTGTTTTTATCATTTCAAAAGTCTTATGTATGAACATACTCCTGTGCTCAGATACTAAAAAAAATGGCCCATAGCTAAGTTACTGAACCCTTCAAATCCAACTTAAATGGTATACAGCGCCTTTGCACAAAGTCTATGGATTAGGCAGCAGAGCCTAAGTGGATCCCCCATCTGTCTGATCCTCTATGAAAGGGTTGGACAAATTGCAGTCCTCCAGATGTTTTGGCCTACAACTCCCATAAGCCCTAGCCAGTATAGCCAATGGTTAGGTTGATAGGACCTGTAGGTCAAAATATCTGGAGAGCCACAAGTTGTTTACCCCTGCTCTGTAGCAGTAACAGAATACAGCTCAGTTCAGACAACACGTTTCTCACCACCGTTGAGAAATGTGTTGTCTGGCAGGAAAATTCCATGCAACGGTGGAATTTTTTTAAAACAAACAAACAAACAAACACTCCAGGCAGAATATCCACACTGTGCAGAGGAGAGTTCCTGCACAAGAGTTGTATGGCAGGCTCCGTGGAGTTTTCCGTTGCGTTGCATTGACTTTTCCCACTGGCTACAGAATTCCCTGGCAAGAGCAGTGAAAGGAGTGAGTGCCGCTCTAGGAGAGCTGTCAGGATTGGGGTTTTTTGCAGCAGTCAGGAGGACCGGGAGAGGAGAGAGGGAGGAGGAACTGTCTAACAAACGTCACAGTGAATTTTACTCAACTCCATGGTGGCCCACAGTCACACAATGGTGGAGTTAGTATATGCTATGTGGGGAGTACCCCCTAAAAACTCAACCGTTTAGTTGAGTTTTCACACTGCGTTGACTAATGTGTTGTCTGAACTGAGCCTACATCTCCATTTATACCTTTTTTGCTTCCTAGTTGTACATTGCTCAGGAGTTCAATAACGTTTTCAGAGGACATGGTAATCTGATTGTTAGCACCTTTAGATTAGTGCAAGTTTACACATCATGTGCTCCACCAACTAAATGTAGCCTACTTTGCTGCTTGTATGGGATTGTAGAAACAACATTGATACCAGGCAGTAGGAATGTATTGATTGTGTTGTGAATTGTCAGGCACCTTTTGTTCTGTCATACACTGATCGATGGAATCAGATTTTTTGTTTGTTTTTAGTTTCCAGAATTGCACAAATTTGCATTCACGCAAATGTGAATTAGCTTAAATTTGCACATGTACAAATGTGCACATTTCCCCCAAATGAGCAAATTCCCCTCATTTTCACACTTTAGCCTATGGGGTAAATGCACACTGTTTGGCCAGGTATTTTATTTTTGTGATTTTTTAACAACAAAATTTGTGAAAAATTCTCAAATGTTAGAAAAATGCTCCGCAAGTCTGTGGACTCAGTCCAACAGGAAAAAAGGCAGTCCACTGTAGAATCCGTGGGTCAGATTCATAAAAATATGAACTCATTTGGTTGCATTGTGGAATTTTCCGACATCCCGGGCAATATCCAATGGTGTCATTCCACAAACTCAAATAGCATTACTGGCACTTTGCAGAATCTGTTGCACAACCGGTTGCTCTCTCTACATTTTTGCAAATGGTTGTACAAGCGATTGCACAATTGTGTTTGCACAAATGTAGCTGTAGTTGGAATCTCCTTTTGTGCATGGTTCAGAGTTTAGCTTCCGCTAGTGCAATAACATTTGTGCTAGTGGAATGACACAGTTGGATGCTGTTGATTATATGTATTCATATGCATTTTTTATATAAGGGACATGCCATTTCATTTCTTCTAGACTGAAATGCGCTAAAGAGGAATTCCTTTCTTTTTTTTAAACACTAGTTTTAGAAATCTCTCTGTAGTTTTATTGTGGGAGTTTTCTCCTGAGATTTGGGAAGGATAGAACTTAGATTATCCTTTTCAAAGGGGCAAGATGGATTGAAAAATGTATCCAGAGCTATTAGGGCAAAAATCCCTGGATATTTCTACATTTTTGTGAGTCTAAAAACCAGTACTTACTAGATACGTTGAGAACCTAATCCATTCATCTCTGCAGAATGCCTCCTGCATTCCAGCTCAAGATTGTTATAAACTGCAGATTTTGAGAGGAACTATATTAATGCCATAGTTTTCTCCACCAGCCTTTCTTTCATTTAACATCTTGCCTGATAAAAGTTCTGAAATACTTGAAAGTTGGCTTATTATTTGGTGATAGTTTAGTTGGTCCTAATATAAGTATTGCCCTAACTGGTTTTGTTTCCCCCCCCCCCCCCCGAATGGATACATACCTGCCAGTGCTTCCGTGGAAGTATAGTAATAGCCTCCTTCACTAATCTGTGATAAGGTTACACTAATCCAAGGTTGAGGGGCTTCCAACACCCCAAAGGTCCACACACTCAGCGTGTTCATCAGGTTTCCCAATTCCATGGAAGCCTACGCAACGCATATAGGTTTTTCTCTTGCAAACTTCCACACTCAGCAAATAGATGTGGATGATTGGGCTAGGGAGCCAGGAGCATGATCACGTGGAAGCCCCTTTATGTAAAAGGGGCTAATATTTTAATAGGCAGGATAACTGTAACAGCTAAGGTTATGGATACATAGGAGAACAGTAATTTGAACATGGTTGTCCAATGTTCTTGTAAAGAGTTAAGATGTCAACAGTCCATTAGTGCCAAGAAGAGTGCTGAATCCTTGCAGTCAATTCATGCAAATAGGCTTGTCCTAAAAATATTTTTAAGTTCTTCATCTATGGAAGGATATTGTCTTCCCAGAAAATGTCGCTCAATGAGCCATACCTGTGTTTGCATTAATGCTTAGTGCTTGCTAAGTTTATGTGCTGTAGTGATGTTCTGTACAATTATGGAGAGCGGAAATGCTGAGAGAATATTGTCATTTCTAGAAGGATTAAGGAAGTTTCTGTTTATTATCTTTTTCTTTATCCCCGTTCTAAATCTGTTTGAAATATCTCCTAGATACCGTTCAATTTATTTATTTTGTAACAAACTGTGTTGTTTTTTGAAGCTTGACTATTGAATTTGGGCTCTGTACAACTGATGTATTTACAAGGTTATGTTCAGCTCTCTGGCAGGGCTCCTAAACTAGAATCACAGCATGGTTTCATCTAATCTAAGAGAAGAGGGAAAGAGGAGTCTACAATCTAGGTACTCCTTAAGGAGACAATGCATAGTTAATTCACTGTGCTTGAATGCAACACGCAGAATAACATGCACCTTAGAGTTTAGGAATATTGAGTTTTTTAATTGTTCTATTAGTGTTCTTTTATACTACATCACATTTTACTGGTTTTTAAAAATACATTTTGTGTCTTTAATGTGGTGGTTGTTTCAATGGAAGCTGCCTTATGCATTTTTTAAAATTAAAAGGTGGAGTATTCAATATAATGGAGTGACTGTTGTTAGGTTTGCAGCAATGTGTGTGTGCATGTGTAGGAAATGAGTATAGGGTGAAAGCAGAAAAATGGAAGGTCCCATCAAGCATGCACAGACTTTTCAGCATAAATCCTGTTGCCAAGCATTGTATAGCCATAATTGTTTACATCATCCATCTTTATTTCCAAGCAGCTTTAATTCCTTAGACCAGGGTGTACAACCCACAGACCGTATGCAGCCCTCAAGGCTTTATTTGCAGCCCCCAAGGATGCATTGATTCTCTCCCCACTGAATTCTCTCTCCCAATGAGCTTGAATCAGATTGCTCTTTCCTTACTGGAAAGAGTGATCTGCATCCAGATCGTGTGTGTGTGTGTGTGTGTGTGTGTGTGTGTGTGTGTGTGTCCCCACGCCCCCCTGAGCCAGCATCCCATTCAGCTCTCATTGCCAAAAAGATTGTGTGCCCCTGCCCTAGACCCTTCTTTATGCTTTTTGAATTGACCCTAAATTCTCTGTCCCTTATCCTGTCATATCGCTTACTTGAGGCTTTAGATATCTTGTCTCTGTCTTCCATTATCTTTCTTTCTTTCTTTCTTTCTTTCTTTCTTTCTTTCTTTCTTCATGAATTAAGTTGGATCCTACCAAGCCTGAGAGATCAGTATTTTTCACAATTTTTAATGTAACGGTAGCAGCATATCTCTATGGCAGTACCATGCTGGATTTTCCCAGCAACTGCAATTTTGATCTGCTGATACAGGGCCTAGTTCTGTATTTAAACTTTGCAGTGAATCACACTTGCTAGCATTTTTTTAACTACTACACGTAAGAGTGACTTGCAGCAAAGTTATCTTTTTTTTCTTTTCTTTTTTTTGCATCAGGCTTCCCCCATTCTCATTGGTTGTCTACTTGGGTTTACATTGTATAATCTACGGGGCTCTTAATGTAAATTCATTTTCCACTTGCTGCATTTTTTCACATCATGTGAAATACGAAATTGAGACAGGCTCTAATGTAGACAGTAACAGAGTTTATCCACACAGTTGATAGTTATCTCATTCTTAATGTTGCCCATTGGTGCACCTAGGTAATTTTAGACCCTGTATTTATGGGTGAGGGTAGGGAGCTTTAGATGGCCCTGTGCATTACTTCGGTTTTGAAGCACACAACTAAACATTCCTTTCGCTTTCCTCTGTTTCGCCATTCCATGCTTTACAACTGATTCTACTTTCCTGATATGTTAGAGTAAAACACACATACTGCTTTGCAACCCTGATTTTAAAAAATAAAGATTCTGAGCACATGCAGTTTCACATTTTAAAAACACTGAAATCATAGCACCATCATGACTACAGGAATATAATGGAGTTTGTTCTGCTGTTAGATACTAAACATGTTTACTAGTGAATAAGCACTATTTTGTCATAAAAATATTTTTAATGTAAAGAAACATAAAATGAGCATCTGTAACCAATATTCTGTATGTGCCCACCTGGCTGCCCTGAGGGTAAAATATTTTTATAAGTTGGACGACTACTGTAATGTGTTCTAGATGGGTCTGGTTTTGAAAAGCGTTTTGAAACTTCAGCTGGTCTGGAATGCTGCAGCCAGACTGCTGACTGGAGTGAGTTACAGGGAGCAAGTGAGTCACAACAGCTTCACTGGCTACTGGTCTGTTTCTGGGTACAAGTCACTGTGCAGGTGGTTACAACCCAGGTAGCCTGGTTACAGCATGGGACCAGGCTACCTGAAGGACTGCCTTCTCCCATTCGAGACTGTCTAGATTTTAAGATCTTTGGGGGAGCCCCTTCTTTTGGTCCTGCTGCCATAAGAGGCACATTTGGTGAGGACGTAAGAGGGGGGGCTTCTTGGTAGCCACTCCCAGCCTGTGAAACTCCATACCAAAGAAGTACCAAAGTCTAACATGGTCCACTCTCTGTTCTTCTTCAAAGACGCTTTTATTCAGGCGTGTAAGCTGGTCTGTTACTGAAGGGCGTTTAAATCGGTTGAGTGCTATCTATTTCTTTTATTGTGTTTTTAATTAAATAGTTAACTTCTAATTATTACTATTTGTTTTAATCTGTATTTCATTATTAGCAGCCTTGAGCTCCGTTCTTGGCAGAAATGTGGGTATAAATTAAAAAAAAACACAAATAAAAAATAAGAGAAGATACTGTGCCAGTTAGTATCAGCCCTGTGAACCCTGGCAAGCTCATCCCAGCCCAGTGCTGACACCAATCCTGTTTGCTGCTGTTAATCACAAGACAATTTGTTGTTAATAATTTCTGCAGACGTTATAACGCCCCCCTGGAGAAGAAGGCCTAAAAAACAAGAGGCTGAAGCGCGTCGGGCTTTTGCAGAATAAACTTTTCTGAGACTTTTCTCCCTTTTTCTGTTAAAAAAAGAAAAAAAGAACAACTCTCGCTTGCTCAACTTGCAAGTAAGCAAGCAAGTGGTAAATTTCCTATTCCTGAAAATCTTATCGTAGGCAGGGTGTGCAACCCCTAGGGCCAGAAGATTTCTGGATGGGGCCTGGCCCAGCCTGGGTTACAATTGTGGCACCCAATGGCCATGTTTAGACGTCATGCTGCTTCATAGTTGGGCCTGTGCATTCCCCTTCCCCTTGGTCCTGTGCTCTCCCCCTCCTCATCTGGCATGTCTGTGAGAAGGCGGTTCAGAAGCTTTTGCTTCCATTTTGCATTAACTTCAATCTGAATCTGACCAACTTGGTTAAACTTAATGATGGTTAGTAGACACAAGCCAATTTCAAACCGTAGTTCACAAACCTGGGGCGTTACTAGACGAGGCTCTAGCGCGCGTTACCTTCCGCAGTCATGCCGAGGCTTCTAGATGACGTTCACGAGGATCCGCTGTTATCCTGCGGTGAAGCCTCTTTCTCCCGACTTTAAAAAAGTGAGTTCTAGTGCGCCTTTTCCTGGCGTCCCGCGGTAATTCGGAGTACGTGTGGGAGGATGTGAGGTCACTGCGGTCCGCACTGGGCAGGAAAAGGCGTGCTAAGGGGGAGTGGTCAGCGGCTTCGGTCAAGCCGCCTCCGCCATTTGCGCGCAGTCCGCCAGCTGGGGCAGCGCGGCGGAGCGGCTTTTTTTTTTTACTCCCCCAGTGACAGTTTGCGCAGGACCGGAGGAATGGAAAAGTGGCTAGTGTGCTGCTGGGGTGTGTGGGGGATGGGTGGGGGATGTGCGCCTGTTCTAGTGGGGGTTTTTTTATTCCCCCAGTGACAGTTTGCGCAGGAACGGAGGAACGGAAAAGTGGCTGGTGACCCCTTGCGGTGGGCAGCTACCGTGGCCGCATAATGGCGGTGCTGTACGCTGCCTGTTAGTGTGGGTACCAGGCTGGCAGAGGGCAGAGCTGTTTGTGGGCTGCTGCCATGGCTACGGCCAGATGTGGGTTGGCTCCTTGGGATGGGGCACAGGGCACAGAGGCGATCATCGCCGCCGACACCTCAGAGGCATGATGGGAGATGTAGGCACAGAGTGGCCATGCAGACGACTGACCTCGGGTCATATGACACCCGCCACGACCCCCATCAGGAAGTGAGCGCATCAATGTTGACCCTCAACAGCACCAGCAGCACTTCAGCTGGCACTGGCACTGCCGCCGCTGCCGCCGCCAGGGCCGGCGGCGGCATCGCTGACGGCTGCGCAAGTTTGCAGTCTTTCGGACGTGCGCAAACCGTGCAGCGAGCGAAAAAAAAAGCCGCGGCAATCAGGCCGGTGTGGCTGCGCAACCGTGCTCGTGGCAGCAGCAGCACAACCGGCGCAAACTTCCGTCACAAATCGAAGGCAGGTGTGGAGCATGAGGCGTCACGGCTGAATGGGAAAATCCGCTTTCACCGCTCCTCAACGACGGAACACCTGGTAGGTCTAGCAAAGCCCCTGGTTTGCTTCCATTAACCACTGTTTAGTGCTTGACTGCAATTCTGAATGATATTCAATCTAAAACAGAAGTGTGCGCTTCAGATCTCCTTGCGGCTATGCTGGAGGAGAGGGGTGGGAGAACCGCACAAAACCCTGCCTCGCTGCAACTTAGTTTTGCTTATTTTTTAGCGTGGCATCCAAACGTGACCGATGCATCTGCTGCAACATCTTAAGAGTTCTGTTAACATTAGAGGTTCTTAATGTATATTAACCGTCATGTCTTTTTTAACACCATCGCTAAGGTGGATTGAAAAATAGTTAATGTACAAAGGTTAGGACGCTTATTGGCACAAGTTCCTGGAATGCGGGACGCTTGGTTAATAAATATGTAGTTCAGTGTATTTCAGAGTTAAGATGAAGTGCATCTTTTATACTAGAGTGTAAAACATTGCCTAGATGTTTACAGGTTTTGTTTATAGTTAGCTACTTGTGGGAAGGGGGAAAGCAATTTTTGTTTTTCTCACAAATTAGCAAAGCATGTTTAAAACAATAACACCTTACTAAATATTGCCATTCTTCCTCATAACTGACATTTCTTTTCTCTACCTGTAGAGAAATCAGCCTTCAAGACTCTCTTCCAGAGCTACACTATATTGTAGTTAGGGAAGTTGGTGTAATGTACTCTCGGATATGAACCAACTAGGAAGTCTTCAGTTCCAATCTCACTTCAGCCATTAGTTTACTAAGTGCCTTTTAGCAAGCTGCAATCTCATCCTCAGCCCTCCTTCCAGCAATATGGGGATGATTTTTGTTTACCTTTCAGGATTGTTGCAAATTTTGAACACTCACAATTGCAATATGAATACTAAGTGATACTACTGGCTTACATGAAGGGATTGACCTGGTAAGCTTTCAGAAGCTTAATGAAGAGCCGAGTGGGGGTGGGGGTGGAGGGGGAATCTTGTCCCCCGCCCCTCCACCAAGCATAATGAAAAGTCTGCTCTTGATGGATAACTTAATTTGTGCTACTCACTCTTGTCCCAAATCTGAGGCAAATTGAATTAAAGGATCACTGGTAGGTTCTGTGCGTGTCCACAATGTGTTTTAAAGTCCCATTAGACAGGGACCCCAGGGAGGCTAAAACCCTATGCAAAATAGCAGCTTACCTTGGTCATCCTCATTAACTTAAATGGAGGTTTACACAGCTGCCCATGTTGTGCTGAGTAACTTGCTTATCTGCATCATTGTGCCTTGCCTAAACTATTGTAGGCCAGCCTTTACATTTTTTCTTGTGTTTAGGATGCCCCTTATCCATTTGGATAAATGCAAGGTGCCCTTTACTTGGAGTTGTGTAGTTAGATATCTTTTGCCATGAGAGAAAAAGGCAAACAATTGATTTGAATGAAAGAATGACTAATCTAGGGTTACTTAGCATCCATGGAAAGGAAATTGGTTTAAGGTGAT